>NC_058064.1:2020000-2075000 GCF_020085105.1 Siniperca chuatsi
TACACAACAACCAGGATACTCCAAAAGCCCAATCATAACAAGAACACTAGTGCGCAAGTATAGCTAATTTTGTTTCGTTTTCTTCAGTTTGTTCTGCTACTTATTGTAGCAACGTGTCCTGTGTGTCATTATGTTAGTCTGTATTGACAAAAGGTAATAAAAACGTTTTAATTACAACAACAAAAAAAAGAATACTAGTGCGCAGATTGTAAAAGACGCTCGTTGCTTGTACTGATTCAACCAGGAGAGTCACCTGACATTGTCTACGGGAGAAATTCACAGGACGGCTGATGTTCAATCACCCACTAACATAACCCCTTGAACCTAATCAGCATGTGCAATTTACAGCATGACATTACGACAATTAAGATTTTCCCAAAAACCTCTGGATCTCCCAGGAGCCCCTAAACGGACTAAATCAGAAACCTATTATCCAGCTCTCATCCAATCATATCCTTCCAAATTCCATCAATAATAGTTTGGCAGAAAGCGTAGCAGCTATTGTTGTTACAAATCATCCTCTGGACACACACATGTACTCACACACTCAGGACCAGACTGAAGCAATTTCAATTTAATGGTATTTTCACAATGTGGCAGCTTCATTCCACACAGTGTGTGTGTGTGTGTGTGTGTGTAATAGCCACCTGCATCCCAGAGATGGATGAGAGGACCTAATTGAAGCCATGTGTAGACTCGGAGAATGCTCTAGTCTCTACTGGTGATGAAAGAAAAGAGCGAGGCACAGTTAAATGTTTCTTTAATAAACTGAAAAGACGGAAAAAAGATTAAGCTAAACATCAAGCTTGAAACACAAACATTTACACGAAACACTTTCCCAGTCTGCAGCTGACCATTCCCACAGACTTGTAGAGCTCTCTTCCATTATAGATATCATTCCCAGTATACAGCTGACATTCCCAATATATAGCTGTATTCCCAGTCTAGATGTGACAGTTCCCAGTATAGGGTTAGTATTAGCAATCTAGAGCTAAAATGTTCCCAGTTTAGAGTTAGTTTTCCCAGTGTAGAGCTGACCATTCCCACAGCATTGTAGAGCTGGCCTTTCCATTATAGAGCTAACAATGGGCTATCATTCCCAGTATACAGCTGACATTACCAATATATAGCTGTATTCCCAGTCTAGATGTGACAGTTCCCAGTATAGGGTTAGTATTAGCAATCTAGAGCTAAAATGTTCCCAGTGTATAGTTCATCTTCCCAGTCAAGAGCAGACAGAGCTGACAGTTTCATTTCAGAGCTGGCCATTTCTAGTATGGATCTGGTATTTCGTCTAGCATTTTCATTCCCAGTAGAGCCAACGTAGAGTTTGTATTCCCAGTCTAGAACTGACATGCCCAGTACAGAGCTGGTATTCCCTGTCTAGAGCTTTCATTCCCAGTATAGAGATAGTAGTCCCAGTCTAGACCCATTACCAGTGTATATCTGGTATTCCCATTAAAAGCTGATTTAAACCTGATATTCCAGGTTTGACCTATTATTACTGGTTAAGAGCTGACACCATAACCAGTCTAGAACCAGTATTCCAAGTCTAGAGCTCACCATTCCCAGTATAGAGCCTATATTTCCAAGTTGACACCCCTGATTTGAAGCTAGTTCAACTGACATTCCAAGTTCAACCTAATATTCCCAGTTTATGGCTGACATTTCCAATTTAGATGTAACATATCTGATGTAGCAGTCTATCCCAGTCTAGAACAGGTATTCCCAGTATGGCTGTTCTCAACTTTCCCACTAGGTTTTTCCTGTCTTTTATAACTTCCGTCTCTTTCAGGGATTTGAACTACAACAGTCTGGTCGAGTTTCCGACGGCCATCCGTTCGCTCAGTCACCTCAAGGAACTGTGAGTCTGAACTGTTTGCATGTGTTTGATTGAGAAAGACACCATTCAGGTATCCAGGCAGATGAGACGAGCTCAGGTTCTGCACAAACATTAGCATACTTTCTGTCTTAAAGAGGAAATTTCAATCGTATATAAAGCAGTTAAAACCAGCTAACTGTATATAAAGTAGTTAAAACTAGCTAACTGTATATAAAGCAGTTAAAACTAGCTAACGTATATAAAACAGTTAAAACTAGCTAACCGTAGCCTATATAAAACAGTTAAAACTAGCTAACTGTATATAAAGCAGTTAAAACTAGCTAACCGTATATAAAACAGTTAAAACTAGCTAACCGTATATAAAGCAGTTAAAACTAGCTAACTGTATATAAAGCAGTTAAAACTAGCTAACCGTATATAAAGCAGTTAAAACTAGCTAACGTATATAAAGCAGTTAAAACTAGCTAACCGTATATAAAGCAGTTAAAACTAGCTAACGTATATAAAACAGTTAAAACTAGCTAACCGTATATAAAGCAGTTAAAACTAGCTAACTGTATATAAAGCAGTTAAAACTAGCTAACGTATATAAAACAGTTAAAACTAGCTAACGTATATAAAGCAGTTAAAACTAGCTAACTGTATATAAAGCAGTTAAAACTAGCTAACTGTATATAAAGCAGTTAAAACTAGCTAACGTATATAAAGCAGTTAAAACTAGCTAACTGTATATAAAGCAGTTAAAACTAGCTAACGTATATAAAACAGTTAAAACTAGCTAACGTATATAAAACAGTTAAAACTAGCTAACTGTGTATAAAGCAGTTAAAACTAGCTAACTGTATATAAAGCAGTTAAAACTAGCTAACGTATATAAAACAGTTAAAACTAGCTAACTGTATATAAAGCGGTTAAAACTAGCTAACGTATATAAAACAGTTAAAACTAGCTAACGTATATAAAACAGTTAAAACTAGCTAACGTATATAAAACAGTTAAAACTAGCTAACTGTATATAAAGCGGTTATATCAGTCACAGGAGACATTTTACTTCAGAACCAATACTTTTACTGTAGGCTACATAAGTACATTTTGCTGATGATACTTTTGTACTCAAATAGGATTATGAATGGAGTATTTTTCACATTGTTGTACTTTTACTAAAGTAAAGGATCTGAATCTTCCACCACTGTTTACCAATAAGGGATCAGAAAGGAGGAAAAGTAATTTCGGTTCTGTTTCCTGTTTAGTGGTTTCCATAGTAACAACATCCAGTCTATCCCGGAGCACGCCTTCACTGGGAACCCCTCACTGATCACCATGTAGGTACCACTGACTCATCTAATACATGTCTACTGTTGTTTGACAAAACAATCCCAACTCGAGGGCCCACTTACTTGCTTTTTTTAAGGAGGCTTTCAACTGTATTGAACTTCTTGTCCGTGTTGCGTTAAAAGTTAAGCTACTCACAGTAAAAGTGCTGTGGATGAGATCATTACAGCTACTGAGCTCGCACGTCAACAGATCCATCTCCGTGAAAAGTGATGAACAGATGAAGACCGTGGGATACAGTTGAAAGCTCAAGAAAAAGCTTGTAACGGGGCCTTGATTTGGGATGGTTTTGTCAAACAGCTATTTCCAAAGTCAAGAATGAACTTCAATGCTTAATCATGCTTATTTGTTATTTTACTCTTTTAAAAATCTTGTTTAGATGTGTCCTTTTTTATATCGCCTTGTGTTTCTTTTATATCTCGTCTTGTTGCCTTTCTTATGTTTTACGTAAAGCCTTGTGGTTGAAAGGTGCTATACATTAAACTTTCCTCGCCTTAAAGTTTAGTGTTTGGGTGAGAAATCACATTTCAGTAAATGAAACCTGAAAATATGATAAATTTACAACTAAACAAAGTAGGAACTCTTTAGTCAGCTGTTGCCACGTGTTATTGATCTGATGATGAAGCTGTTTGTGTGTCTGTATGTTTTATAGATTTTTCTACGACAACCTCCAAAACCTCCATGGATCAAAAATTCATAATAGAAAGAGTCATAAATGACCTTGTTTGCAGTTCGAGGTGTCCTGTCAACAGTTTTACAGACGTCTCTTTTATAATGGAGGCCTGTGGGGGGAAAAACCTTTCTGGCCGCAGGGGGATTTTTGCGTTGCAATACCGCGAGTGGCCACTGGAAAAAAATTGGCTGCAAGGCTGAGCGGCGGCGCCGTACCCAGTTCTTATTATTATACATCCATAATTTTTGTCTCTAAGCATTCTAAGGCTGCAGCTGTCGCCATCTTTGTTGTGTACAGTTACTAAAAAAGGTAAAAAAAAAAAAAAAAAAGGTTTGTGCCAGTCCATCTAGTAGATGTTGATGTTTCACAGGATAAGTGAAAACTTTGACCTGCTGGTGGCGCTAGAGGAAGAAGTCAGGGGCTCACCGGTGTCAGCCGGTTTTATCCTCTGGGCACCGTGAATGTCTGCACAAAACGTCACGGTAATCCATCCAATAGTTGTTGAGACATTACATACGATTAAAGTGGTGGACTGACTGACATCCCCATCCCTAGAGCCGTGCTGCTAGCATGCTGCTAGCGTGCTGCTAGCATGCTGCTAGGTTGAAACGTATCTGATGCTGATCTTCATTCATGTAATATATTTTTAATATTACGCTTCGTATGCTGCGAGCTCCCGTTGACGTGCCGCACTGTGATGCGTTCAGTGTGTTTTGGACTTGAACAAAGTAGGAACTCTTTAGTCAGCTGTTGCCACGTGTTATTGATCTGATGATGAAGCTGTTTGTGTGTCTGTATGTTTTTATAGATTTTTCTACGACAACCCGATCCAGTCTGTTGGGCGATCGGCCTTTCAGAACCTGCCAGAGCTACGCACACTGTGAGAAAACGCACACTCAGCGTTCACACAAACCAGGACTGAAAGGGGGACAATATTTCTCTGCGTTTCCTCGACACACAACGCCGCTTCTCTCAGCTCGAAATAAAACAAAACCTCTCCGTCTGTTTCTCAGCTCTCTGAATGGAGCAGCAGATCTCACCGAGTTTCCAGATCTGACGGGAACCAAGAGCCTGGAAAGCCTGTAAGACACACACACACACACACACACACACACACACACACACACACAGAGGAATGCTTCATATCTGAGTGTGTTTGCTGTTGTAGCCGAGGTCCATGTGTGTGTGTTTTGAGAGCTGAACCTCAAATCAAACTGCTGTTATTAATACGCTGCAGTTATTATTCCATGTGACAGACTGTAACTTGATTTTTCTGCAGCTCGGCCTGAAATTCAACCCCCCTTTTTCTCCTTGTTGTGACCCAGTTTTCCATGTCATAATAAACACCTTCACGATGTTTATTTTCTTGTATTTTTCCATTTTAAACCCAATTCTGAAAGCAGGGTGTGTTTAACAGTAACCTCACACTGAACCAGTAGGTGGAAATATAAAGTCCAACCAAACAAACCGTCACACATTCTTCAACTCTCTGCTTTTAAATGATCCCTCCCAGTGTTACTGAACGCCTCAACATCCTGTCTCAGCAGGACATCGAATGCAGTTAAATTTGACTAAACTGTAACATCATTTAACATAAAACTTTCTCACAACAATGTAGGTATTTTGTTAGAGTTTATAATAATATAGAATAACACTAACGACATGCAATATCATGAGGTTTTGTCACTTATTGTATTTTATATTAATCATTGTTTAATATAACATAATCGGTCTGACACGCAGTCCACCAAAATACAACTTAAAATCACCTGAACACACCATAGTACATTTAATGTACCTGAACACACCACAATGCTTCTTAAATGCTCCTGAACGCAACACAAGGCTTCTTACATGCTCCTGAACACACCACTAGGGTTCTTAAATGCTCCTGAATACAACACAATGCTTCTTAAATGCTCCTGAACACACCACAATGCTTCTTAAATGCTCCTGACCCCACCACAAGGCTTCTTACATGCTCCTGAACACACCACAAGGCTTCTTACATGCTCCTGAACACACCACAAGGCTTCTTACATGCTCCTGAATACAATACAAGGCATCTTAAATGCTCCTGAACACACCACAAGGCTTCTTAAATGCTCCTGAACGCACCACAAGGCTTCGTAAATGCTCCTGGATGCACCACAATGCTTCTTAACTGCTCCTGAACACAACACAATGCTTGTTAAATGCTCCTGACCACGCCACAAGGCTTCGTAAATGCTCCTGAATACAATACAAGGCATCTTAAATGCTCCTGAACGCACCACAAGGCTTCTTAAATGCTCCTGAACAAACAGCGATGCTTCTTAAATGCTCCTGAACACACGGCATAATTTACCCAGTCACATCTGCATAAATTGTTAGTATTCCTGAATACACCATAGTACAACCTAATACACCTTTGATGCACCTGAACACACCATAATGTACTGCGTTGGACCCCAGCCTTGTTGGGCTCATAGTGCAGCAGGATCAAGGTTTAATGCCCCTCATCCTTACCCTGCCCGAGTGCCCTTGAGCAAACCGTGACCTCTGACCTAGATTAACACATCTAACATGTTTCTTTTGTCTGTGTGTGTGTGTGTGTGTGTGTGCGTGCGCAGGACTATCACAGGAGCTCGGATCACCTCTCTGCCCAGTTCAGTGTGTGAGCAGCTTCCAAACCTTCAGCTGCTGTGAGTTCAAATATAAACTGACTCCGCATTAACAGACTCACGTTAAGCAGTAAAGTCTGAAACGGTCTCCCGGTCGTTTTCTATGTAACGCCACACACGAGCAGGGAGAGCTCCTGTTTTACGGGGTTGTTTTGGCATCTGACTCGTGTGTGAAGTTGGGGTAGAAAAGTATCTCAGCGTGGCAATAGCAGAGGACAGCCAAATCCACAACTGTTATAATTTTCATCGTCACCAAATATAGTTTTTGAGATTTTTAACCACTTAGAATATGTGGTCGATTTATCAAAATAATCCAGACTTGAAAACTTTGTTCCAATGTTTTCGGAGATGTGAGAACTGGCGAGACCGCCAGTCAGCGTTCATGGTCATGGTTCAGTCTTATCTTGGCAAGCCCTTTGGTAATTGACTGTGGCGCTAAGAGTCTACAGTCACGCCTGGAGCTCTGTGAGGCTGTATTTGAGCTGAATGCTAATATCAGCTTGCTAACATGCTGATATGTTGCAGGTATAATGCTTACCATGTTCACCATCACCAGTTTAGCATGTTAGCACGCTAACGTGCTAATCAGTGTTCATTTTGGCACCTGATTTTGATTTAGTTTTAGTCATTTGTTTTTTTTTGTTAGTTTTAGTCAACAAAAAGTCATTTTAGTGTCATTTTTGTCATCGATGTATTATTAGAACTGGATACCGGACCCCAAAATGGCGCCTGTTCAATCCAATGAGAATTGTTCGCCTGGTGCATACGCCAAAAAGGTTTTATAGCTTCCGGGTTTACCCTTCTCGTGAGTTCCTGCTCAGGCCATAGACTTTATTTTGTGATGACGTCACAGATTTTTAAATCGCTTTTCTCGGCTCGAGGGAAGGTTTACAAATATAAAACCTCTATGGATCAAAAATTCATAATAGAAAGAGTCATAAATGACCTTGTTTGCAGTTCGAGGTGTCCTGTCAACAGTTTTACAGACGTCTCTTTTATAATGGAGGCCTGTGGGGGGAAAAACCTTTCTGGCCGCAGGGGGATTTTTGCGTTGCAATACCGCGAGTGGCCACTGGAAAAAAATTGGCTGCAAGGCTGAGCGGCGGCGCCGTACCCAGTTCTTATTATTATACATCCATAATTTTTGTCTCTAAGCATTCTAAGGCTGCAGCTGTCGCCATCTTTGTTGTGTACAGTTACTAAAAAAGGTAAAAAAAAAAAAAAGGTTTGTGCCAGTCCATCTAGTAGATGTTGATGTTTCACAGGATAAGTGAAAACTTTGACCTGCTGGTGGCGCTAGAGGAAAAAGTCAGGGGCTCACCGGTGTCAGCCGGTTTTATCCTCTGGGCACCGCGAATGTCTGCACAAAACGTCACGGTAATCCATCCAATAGTTGTTGAGACATTACATACGATTAAAGTGGTGGACTGACTGACATCGCCATCCCTAGAGCCGTGCTGCTAGCATGCTGCTAGCATGCTGCTAGCATGCTGCTAGCATGCCGCTTGGTAGAAACGTATCTGATGCTGATCTTCATTCATGTAATATATTTTTAATATTACGCTTCGTATGCTGCGAGCTCCCGTTGACGTGCCGCACTGTGATGCGTTCAGTGTGTTTTGGACTTGAACGGCGATGACAACTGAAACTCTCTCTCTCTGCAGTGATCTCTCCTATAATCAGATCCAGACTCTTCCCAGCTTCTCCGGCTGCGAGAGCGTTCAGAAGATGTGAGTTTTATTTTTTAAATGCTGTTTTTAATTTTTTTTGGCGGGGGGGGGGGGGGTTTACTTTTCATTTCACACTTACTTAAATACCACAGATACTTTCTCAATCACAGGTTCTTTTTGGTTCAGGTACGTTATTTTTGGACCCGTAAAGCCACTCACACACAGCCATCTAATCCGCTTCACAGTCCCTGTGTTCTTAACAGTTACCATAGCAACCAATAAAGTACAGCCAGCTGTGCATTGTGGGAATAATTAGCACCATTGTAGTCTATGTTTGACCAATCAGATCACTCAGAAAAAAAAAACTCTCTTTGCTCTGAAACAGATTGATAAACGTGATGTAATGGAAATATCAGAGCTAATGTGTGTGTGTGTGTGTGTGTGTGTGTTGCAGTGATCTGCACCATAACGAGATAGAGGAACTGGAGGAGAACACCTTCCACGGTCTGATGTCACTACGCTCGCTGTAAGAGCACACACACACACACACACACACTGAATCTGCAGGTTTAATTAGGCTGGAGATCCTGAGCAGCGATCCGAAGATGCCCCCTTTAAATACTTCCAAATGGAAACACACACAGATCCAGGTGGTCTGGCTTTTGATGGGACAGGTATGATGCCATAGTTTGGCTCAAAGTCAGAAATCTACACAGAAATACTACTGATACTCCGCTCTTTTACTGAAGTGAAAGTATAACACCACAGTGTAGAAATACTCTGTCGCAAGTAAAAGTCCTGCATTCAAAATGTTACTTAGTAAAAGTACAAAAGTATCAGCATCAAAATATACTTAAAGTACCAAAAGTAAAAGTACTCATCATGCAGAATGGCCCATTTCAGAATAATATATATTATATTATTGGATTATAATTATTGTTGCATTAATGTCACTTTAATGCTGCAGCTGGTAAAGATGGAGCTCATTACTTTATATACTGTCTGGTAGCTTAATCCACAATAATGCATCATCATTTATTTGCTGATTATATTTTGTATTCATAATCTGAAAGTAACTAATGTTTGGCAAACAAATGTAGTGGACATAAAAAATATGTCACAAAAGACATATTTTAGGTGGATTATCACTTAAACTGTAATCTGAGAGTCCATAATAACTTTCTTTTCCAACCAAAAACTTATATTACCACAATGTTAAAGTACCGTTAAAGTATGCGTGTATGTTTTACTTCCACCTCTCTCCGTCACGCCTCTCTGAACATTATGACTTATTTTATTATCGTATTATAGAAATAAGAGTATTATATACACACACTTTCTTTTATCCTGGGATTAGAAACAAAGGCTGGCTGTTAAATGAGAACCCGTGGTGCTTTAATCCACGCTAACAACAGCAAATATCAGGTCAGCACCCAGAGGTCACTCACTGGGAGATTAAAAAGACTCAAATATGTCCACTGACGGTTGCTGGTTCAATTCCCTAACTGTCTCTCTGTCTCTCTCTGTAGTGACTTATCGTGGAACAGACTGTCGTCAGTGAAGCCGAACTCTTTCTCTGCTTTGCCCGCTCTGACCAAACTGTGAGTAACCAAACTTCGTAACCATAGCGACCTCATCATCATCACCAGAGCGTCTTTACTGGTTGTTAGAAAACAAGGCGTTTCCCATCGAGCGAGAAGAGCTTTTGTGGTGTTTTTGTTCTGATTAAAAACATCCAGACTGACCTCGTTTGAGGAAAGAAAGAAACAAAAACAACAACAAAGTAAATCCCCTGAACATTAAGACATGAAAAACTCCTGCTCGGGTTTTCATTCGGTTTGGAGCAGACAAAAACAGGGATATGGGGGAAATCTCAGGTGATTTTAGGAAATATCTGGTAGTTTTTCAAATAGGTAATTGTCCATGAACATAGACACATAGATGTGCACGCATGCAGGGGTTAGAAAACAAACCTTAAACTGCCTTCAAGTTCCTACAAGGAGTTTTTAACTGGTTATGAAACAGTTTTAATTTGATACTGATGCCTTTATATGTGCTACGGCGCTGGCGAGCGGGGAACAGGGAAAGGACCCAATCGCAGACAGAGGAAGCAGAACGGTGACTTGAGCGGTTTATTAAGAGCTTACTGGCAGATACAGGAAGGCAGGTGACAAACAGGTAACAGTCATCAGTCCAACAGGCAGACTGGACACAGCCAACATAGCAACGGGGACGAACCGACGAAGCACAAAGGACACAGACTTAAATACACTCAGGTGAGGGAGACGGCGAGACACAGGTGAAAACAGGCGAAGCAATCAACGACAGGAAGCAACACTAACAGACACAAGAGGGAGGGAGAGTATTACAAAATAAAACAGGAAATAACTACATAGTTACTCTTGATGCCCGCGAAATCAGATGAAACGATTTACGGCACGCAGACCGGAAGAGCCTACGTTTACATTTTCCCAGGCGAAGTTTCACAGTGAGTAAGCAGCACGTTAGCCAGTCAAAAGGAAGCAGCAGGAGATTATTTTTTTTTAGATCCTTTTTTTTTTTAGACGTTATATTTTGCGGTTGTGGCTGATGCTGAGGCAGGATCAGCCACAAAGAGAAAAAGAATTAAGCGAAGAACAAAAAGAAAAGGGAGTGCTCTTTCGAGGGACAGTGACAGAGCACCATCTGTTGACTGACCTTCGTCGGCCGTTCAACAGATGGAGAGAACTGGCCCTCTTCCTCCCAGACAGGTATGCAATATGTCTGTTTTATCTGGCTGTGTACAGTCCATGCAGTGCAGGCCACGGTGGACATTACTGTACCGATGCCGCTGTTGGCTTATTATTATGAACATTACTAGGGAATGTCGATTTAGCTTTCTCAACAAAATGACCGAGCAACCGAATCTGTTAGTTGCAGGCTTACATGTAATATTAGTTATTAATCGTACATTACCATGATCGCTGTGCGTCCTGCAAACAGCTGCGTTTAAAAAAAGAACAATAGCATTAAAAATCAGTTCTTTCTGTACGACTGAATGCTATTTATCTCTGTTCCTCTCCACGTCTGCAGTGACCTGTCGTCCAATCGGCTGTCGTCTCTGCCTCTGATTGGTCTGCAGAGTTTAACTCACCTGCGATTGGCTGGAAACTCACAGCTGATGGAGTTAATACCCCGAGAGGACCTGCCCAGAGTCAGGTGAACGCACACAATCGCATATATAAACAAATTAAAGCGTTTTTGAATTAAGACACATTCCAGTTAAACCATGGCTCGCTTGCCACAGCTGAAACATAAAATACCAAACAAAAACGCTGCCTGCTGTGACACCGGACCTCCAACATGGCTGCCGGCCTGCTGTGACACCGGACCTCCAACATGGCTGCCGGCCTGCTGTGACACCGGACCTCCAACATGGCTGCCGGCCTGCTGTGACATCGGACCTCCAACATGGCTGCCGGGGGGGGGGTGACATCACTGACAGCCCTGAATCCACCTTGCTGTCCTGCTCAGAGTTTAAACTGCAGCGGAAACAGACTTCAGCATGACGTTTTCATTAGTTTACAGCAATCCAAACACTGCTGCTGTGATTTAGCAGAATTTCCTTTTTAACTGGAAAAGGTTTGAATTTACAGACACTTAACAGCTGATTAATGATTACACACACACACACACACACACACACACACACACACACACAGTCCTCGAGTCTAACCTGTCTCCATTGCGTCTATTGGAAAGCATTTAAAGGGACATTCCACTGAACAGCAGGTGTAATAAAGTTGATTTATATAAGCGTGTTTGGACATCAATGAAAATTAAGTCAGTGGTGGAATGTAACTAGTACATTTACTCAAGTACTGTACTTAAGTACAAGTTTGAGGTACTTGTACTTTAGTAGTTCCATTTTATGCAACTTTCTACTTCTACTGCACCACATCTCAGAGGGAAATATTGTACTTTTTTACTTCACTACATTTATTTGACAACATTAGTTACTTTGCAGATTTAGATTATTAATACAAAATATAAATTAACTAATAAATGTATGATGTATTATCAAAAATACTTTATTGATCCCCGTAGGGAAACTCTTTGTTACAGTAGCTCACCTTTACGTCAGCGCACACAGCAGAAAGTACTAGCAAACGATATGATACACTATAAACATTATAAAAACAGGTCAGAAAATAAATTAAGTATCAGGTCAGTATAAGTATAAGATAAACTAAGTGTCGAGTACCAAGTGGGTTTACCGGTTGATGATGATAGGACAGTATAATACAATGTAACGTAATAAGTAATAAGCAGAGGTGCATGTACTGTCGAGAGTAATAGAGGTATATAATATCAATAACAACAACAATCCATAACATTATTATGGATTATGCTACCCAGCAGTATATAAAGTAATCTTTACCAGCTGCAGCATTAAAGGGACATTAATGCAACAATAATTATAATCCAATAATATAATATATATTATTCTGAAATGGGCCGTTCTGCATGATGAGTACTTTTACTTTTAGCACTTTTAGTATATTTTGATGCTGATGCTTTTGTACTTTTACTAAGTAACATTTTGAATGCAGGACTTTTACTTGCGACAGAGTATTTCTACACTGTGGTTTTACTACTTTTACTTACTTCTTCCACTGCTGTAAATAACAAAGATGTAAAAAAAAAAAAAAAAGGGGGTTTAGCTAATTGTTTTGTGTGTGTGTGTGTGTGTGTTCAGGGTGATGGAGCTTCCTTACGCCTTCCAGTGCTGTGCCTTCGTCTCCTGTGAGAGGAGAGGAGGAGGAGGAGGAGGAGGAGGTTCATCCTGGGAGAGAGAGGAGGCAGCAGACTCTACTGGGAAAGAAACCTCCGTCCTCTCCAGCCAAGGTGACACCAAACACACACCATCACATCTAAAACAAGGTATTTCAGACAGCGAGCGGTTACCAACGCTGCCTCCATTATTTCCAATGTTAACATAATGGCAACCAGGAACCAACCATTAACAATCAAATAATATGATCTACATACTGTTTAACTCTGCTGTATGAAATAACCCATTCTGCATAATGAGTACTTTTACTTTTGATACTTTAAGTGCATTTTGCTGATTATACTTCTGTACTTTTACTTAAGGGGAGACACTGCGGGTGAATAGGATAAAAATGTTAACTAATAGATACCACCATGAAACTTCCCCAGCTGATTACTTACACTGAGACAGTTA
Source organism: Siniperca chuatsi (assembly GCF_020085105.1). Lineage (NCBI taxonomy): Eukaryota > Metazoa > Chordata > Actinopteri > Centrarchiformes > Sinipercidae > Siniperca > Siniperca chuatsi. The sequence goes on from NC_058064.1 coordinate 2,033,409, forward strand.
TTTTTTGTATCACAAGTTTTCTGAAATGTTGTGTTTAAATATGCAAATGAGGCATTATCTAATTAAAAATGCGCTAATTTGCACACACTTCCAGAACAGAAATCTGAACATTGGATAAAGCCAGGTTCAAAGTTCTTGTTTCATTTCATTGACATATTAGACTCAAAGGTTTTTACAGAGGGAATCTCTTTTTATGACTCCATAAATCAGAAAATACTGTCAACAGCCATAAAGAAATCCATTTTCGCCATGTTTTTAGGAATAAAGTGTTATGTAAATCAGGCTGTGAATGATAAATGAGCAAACCCTTCAGGAACAACCTTCAGGATATAGACAGGAATAAAACTGGAAAGTTTGGTGAATGTAAGAGCTACTGCAGTGGAGATTTCTGCCTCAGAGCAAAAAACTCATTTTGAGAAAACGGCCTTTAAAGATGTGTAAAATGTGTAAAATGTCACACCTTTTGACACGACAGGTGAACACGGTACCATTTTTAACTAACAGATATCACCATGAAACTTCCCCAGCTGATTACTTACACTGAGACAGTTATTTTTTGTATCACAAGTTTTCTGAAATGTTGTGTTTAAATATGCAAATGAGGCTAATGCTAACTTTTGGTGAATTTAGGAGAATCTACAGACGCGAATAGACAAAGTGCGTTAAAGCAAACACCTAAATGTGTATTTTTCTTTCCACTAGTCTGAAAGAAGAAGATGTTATGGAAGCAAAATAGCCCCAAAATCTCAAAACTGACCAGTGCATGAAAAAACTATGTTTTTGCCTGTAGAGTCTCCCCTTAAGTAACATTTTAAATGCATGACTTTTACTTATAATGGAGTATTTTTACATGTATTTTTATTTTAATTTATGATGTAGTTCATCAATGTGGAGCCAATTTTATAAACTTTGTATACTACTGGGTAGATTAGTAGTATAGTGCTGCATCATGGCTTTCTGATGGCTGAGCGATGAACTGAAATTACTTTTAAACTGTGACACCGTTCATGATATCAATCACCGAAACTGCTCCACCTCTTCAGTCTCATTACCACCGGCTCTGCGCACACTGCAGCCGGTCTTTCCGCTAACTTTTCCTATCTGCGAAGAGCGAGTAAAACTATATTTCGCAGTAAAAGTCTTTACTTTTAATGACGGACTACTCTCCTCGCTGTGTGTCTGCAGTAGATCAGGACTGGGAGGATTTTCTGATGGAGTTTGAAGATGAACCCAAACTTCTACACTCTGTCCACTGCAGCCCTGCACCAGGTAACGCACACAAGTTAAAACAGCTACACTAAACCACCGCTGACAGGTTAATGCATCAATAGTTTAATACTAAAGGATACAGGACGGTGTAGTCCCTCATTCATCCAGGAGTGTTCTATCGTAGGAAAGGTTTCAGTCGTAGTCATCTGGACACTGTTTTCAGAATCAAGACGTTTCGGCTCCCATCCGGAAGTCATTCTCAATTGTGAAAATGGTCTGAGAACTCAGAAATTTAAGCTACTCTGTGTTGCTTAAGCCCCGCCCTCAGGGAGGAGTCTACCTGAGTGTCTGCTGATTACTCTGCCTAGTTTCACCTGAAACTGACCTAATTGTTTCCATGATGGCCCAGTAATCAGTAATCAGGCCTATTGTTTTCTGGCTGCACCTCCCTCATCACTGTTAAGTACCTGATTAGCATGTGATTGGCTTGACCACGGTGTTAATACACTGTGGTAAACGGTTGGCAAGTTGACCACCATTTCTGTTCAAAGAGGGGTTTTCTTTTTTCACAAAAATGGCTTCCTTGACTCCTCTTTCAAACCAGCTCTTCTCTCTACTTCGAATCTTCCCCTCGCTGTCTTCAAACGTGCGGTTTGTAGCTTTTAGATGCAAATGCACGGCGCTCAGCAATCCCGAGTTAGCGTGTCGTCTGTGCTGATAAAGTCTTTTGTGAAGTGGCTGCCACTTCACCCCTCTTTAAACAGAAATGAAGATGAACCCAAACTTCTACACTCTGTCCACTGCAGCCCTGCACCAGGTAACACACACAAGTTAAAACCGCTACACTAAACCACCGCTGAGGTTAATGCATCAATGGTTTAATACTAGAGGATACATGTCAAACTATCAATATACTTCAACACATTTTACATCTGATACTTGGATATTTATTTTGGCATTGAGGTGAGGTTCCTCCTGTCCTTATCCCCACTCCATTCACTCCTCCACTTTTGTTCGTACCTCTTACTCTACCGTCACGGAGACGAAAAACTTTATTAGTCGTCAAAGACATATTTTATGTGATTATAACTTAAAAATCAGCCAATGAAATGACTTGTACTTCTACCTCTTTCCAATAGAAATCAGCTTGCTTAAGAAACTTTCTTTTGAATTGAATTCCATTTTCTTAATTCTAGTGTTGCAGGGATTTATTATGTCTTGCTTCAACATATTGACTCTCCAGTCTAGAAAATTATAGAAACAAAGGAAACTGGAGACAAGTTAAGTTATCTTTAGCTTGTTTTAATACGAATTTTAAAACTTTCTCGGACTTTAGATCAAGAGAATACAGCTGGGATTATTTATTAATTGTTTATCTACGGGGAACAATCCACATTAATTTTAAACAGATATTTTAAAAACATCATATTAATGCCCGTGACTAAATTTACCAAAGATTTACTGATGATTTTTTTAACTGATTGTAAAGTAAACTGATATTCGGTTTAATTATCCTCCAGGACCGTTCCGACCCTGCCTCCATCTGCTCGGCAGCTGGTTGATCCGTGGAGGGGTGTGGCTCATCGCAGCGCTCTCATTGGTCAGCAACAGCCTGGTCGTCCTGTCAGTCTTCTTTTCCCCCGCCACCTCAGTGACACCGCCCAAGCTGCTGATCGGTCTACTGGCCCTGGTGAACGGCCTGATGGGAGTGTGGAGCGGCTGGTTGGCGGCGGTGGATGCCTGGACGTTTGGCAGCTTCTGGAGGTACAAAACCCGAATCAGAGGGACTCTGGGGACTTGGGGGACTCTGGGAGCACTGGGAAGTTTGGAGGTTATGGGGGATTGTGTGGACTCTGACAATGCTATACTGGGGTCTCTGGGAATACTGCGGTTTGTGGAGACTCAGGGGACCCTCTTTGGGAATCTTGAGAACTCAAGGGACTCTAGAGCTGGGAACTCTGGCTAACCTGGGCACACTGGGAACTCTGGCTAACCTGGGCACACTGGGAACTCTGGCTAACCTGGGCACACTGGGAACTCTAGCTAACCTGGGCACACTGGGAACTGGGCACACTGGGAACTCTGGCTAACCTGGGCACACTGGGAACTCTGGCTAACCTGGCCACACTGGGAACTGGGCACACTGGGAACTCTGGCTAACCTGGGCACACTGGGAACTCTTGCTAACCTGGGCACACTGGGAACTCTGGCTAACCTGGGCACACTGGGAACTCTGGCTAACCTGGGCACACTGGGAACTCAGGCTAACCTGGGCACACTGGGAACTCTGGGAAGTTAGGGGATGCTTGGCACTGTAGGAGCAATGGGACCTCTGGGGAAAAGGGAAAAGGATGAAAGCAATGTGAAAAATACAATAGCAACAATATAGAACATATAGAATAAAAAGTAATTTCCGTTAATATCCAACGGCATTTTAAAAACAATAAATTAATTACACGGATTTTTAAAGGATAATTCTGGTTTATTATGACCTTTTCATAGCTTTTCGTCATTTCTGTTGCTTATGATAACATTGTTCTCACCAAGTTAACAGCTGAAATCTGATATCGCTAAATGGAAGTCAGACAGGTAAAGAAACACGAGCAGTCAGACAATCAGACAGGTTGGAAACAATAAAAGTTATGAGTTTTTCTAACAATTTAAAGTTAGAAACAGCAGCTGACAAAATGATCTCATCACAAGGTCCATTCAGTAGCTGTTAAATGTAGCTATGGTGAGACAGAACTGCCATTTCCTATTTACAGAAGTTATATCTCAAAAGTTACCATTTTCATCTGTAATGATCCCATTAAAAAGACTATTAAAAAGCACTTTATAAACAAGAAATTTCAAAATAAAAGTAGCTAGAAGGACTTCATCTGTGTGTGTGTGTGTGTGTGTTGTGCAGGTACGGGGCGAGGTGGGAGAGCAGCTTCCTGTGTCGGCTCAGCGGCTTCCTGTGCGTATTTGCGTCGCAGACCGGACTCTTCCTGCTCACCATCGCAGCTCTGGAGCGATGCCTGGCCGCCGCTCGCCACCACAAACCTGACGGACATAACGGTGAGAAAAACACACACATAACACACACACACACACACACACACACACACACACACACGGAAAGTATTCCCCAGGTCATGTCTGAGGTCACTCTCCTCTCTCCACAGGTCGCTCCTTGTCGCCGCTCTCTGTCCGTCTGGCCGTCTGTCTGTGCTTCCTGTTAGGCCTGGCCGTTACGCTGCCCCCCCTGGTGGCCGGACACAGTAGTACCTCCCTCTGTCTGTCGCTGCCTTCGTCCTCCTCCTCATCCTCCCTGGCCTTCTCCGTCTCCCTGGTGCTCCTCGACTCGTTGTGTTTCCTCCTCATGACGCTCGCCTACACTCGCCTCTACTGTCGGGCCAACAAAGCTCCACCCGCTGCTGAAGAGGAGGTGGCGTTGACTCGACATGTAGCCTGGCTGCTCTTCTCCGACTGCCTCCTCTACCTCCCCGTCGCCTTCCTCTCCTTCTCCTCCCTGCTGCGCCTCTCCGCCGCCGGGCCGGAGGCAGCGAAGGGGATGCTGCTGCTCGTGGCTCCGCTGCCGGCCTGCGTCAACCCGCTGCTCTACATCCTCTTCAACCCGCTCGCCCGGCAGGAGCTGGCAGCGCTCGCCAAACGCACCTGCGGGGCTGTGGGGGTACCCAGACTCGGCAGGGGAGGAGGAGGAGGAGCTGGAGGAAGGCCGAACGTGATGGATTCAACGTACGACGAGGACGCAGAGAAACAGTCGTGTGACTCGACGCAGGCGCTGGTGGCAATCGGAGGCACGAAGGACGAAGAGGAGGAGGAGAGAGGAAGAGGAAGGAGTGAGGCGCAACATTCAGTGGCGTTTGTTGTTCCACATCACTAGACTGACACACAAAGACACACACGGGGTCTGAAGTGCTCACCTGCCAAATATCTGAACAATGAATCTGGTGAAAAATCAAAGACTCTCGCCTCATTGGTTAGATTCGGTCTTTTTTTTAGTATTTGGGGGGAATTTATTTTGCTCTTATTGGGAAAGAAACCGGACAGGCGAAATTAGAGGAGACACAGAAACTTGCAACAAAAGGTATCCGATCAGACGCGAACTGGTGACGTTGCAATTTAATGGTCAGCGTCTTAAAACCCCCTAACCCCACCAGGAGACCCCCGTTCTTTGGTCTCTTTTGTCCCAGATGGCCACCGTACACTCTCTCAGGTGTTGGCCAGTAAAATCTAACCAAGATTGCAGCGCTTGCATTTCAATGTGGTTTTAATCTCTGCAAAAGAGCGCCGCCCAAATCAACCATATCAGCAGAATTTATCTGTGATAATTGACTTGAGTTAACTATTAATTGGCTGAATTTGGCTTAGAGGACCACACAGCCTCAGGTCAACTGTCTAATTTGATTAACTGCAAATTTGTTTAGGAGTTTGTACCATTAACATAACTAAGGCGAGTCCTGGATTATTACTTAAATCTTCTGGCCCTGTTTTATGAAGGGGCCCTGTGGTTAAATCTAGTTTTAAGACTTGGGGTGGTCATGAGGGGCCCAAAAGCATTTTTTAGGTTAATCTGGTAGTGCTCCGGTCGTTACCCGATGATAAAACAGAAGCTCTAAATCAAAACGGCACCTGTGTTTTTATCAGCAGTGTCCAAGAAATCTCTACTGAGCACATTACTGCTCCTCAGAGGATGAACTCCTGATTTTAATGATCACATGACCTTTCCTCCAGCGCCACCCTCAGGACAAACTTTGCATTTCTAGTTAAGAATAGCTCAGTCATCTCATATTGTGGCTGCAGTGAGCACTGCAGCCTGTAGGGGGCGCTGCCGGGACCTTTGGCAGGTGAGTCAAAGACTTCATTTAGGACACACACACACACCTACACTGCAGACTGATGGGACTGTGTGGTAGCAAATGTAGCAGAGGACAGTGAAAGAAAGTACATGAAGGTGCTCACCATGTACAGTACACACCGCCGGTTCGAGTCCAACCCTCTCGTTCTCTCTGTTTGTCTCTCTACCATCTTTGGGGGTTTTTTCTGCTGCAAAACGACCAGTAAATCAGATCAAAATGAATTTTAAAAAAAAAGATTAAGAAGAAGAAGAACTTTGCTCTGTGCAGGACTTCAACATCTTCCGCTCTCTGATTGGTCAATCCAAGGCTTCATGCCAGAGGCCACACACACACACACACACACACACACACACACACACACACACAGGCATTAAGAGCTCTCAGCTTTTATTTTGAAATATGACATGATTTACAGCGTTGTGTTACCAAACATCCTACCAAATGTTCTCCCAAATGCTGTTGAGCATTATGTGTGTGTGTGTGTGTGTGTGTGTGTGTGTTTGTCCACAGCTAATGTGTTTTTGCGAGTGTGTGTGAAAACTGCAGCGTCCGTGTGAGTTTTGTCACAAAGTCGATCCCACAAACTGAAGACGGGATTAAAGACCTGAACTAAAGAAGCTCATGTTCAGCTGCTGAAACACATCCAGTGAAGAAACATTTGAAATTATTATTTTCTGTAATATCGATAAAGTTGTCTCAAAGGAAAACTTTCACATATATATATATATATATATATATATATATATATATATATATATATATATATATATATATATATATATATATTTTATCACTATCCACAAATCACATGAAAATACCAAAACCAGAAATTAATTAAGCTTACGACAGTCTGATATCACTGATGACGCCGTGATAAGGAACTCCATTATTATCCATAACACATGAAAGAGCCACACGGCTGTTTTTGAGTGGTGGATCAAAAAGGTCCACACAGGAACCATTCAGAGGTCCCATAACACCAAATGTCTGCTGTTAAAATACAACATTTGTGGTCTGAAAATGCTTTTTTTTTTTTTTTTTTTTGGGCGTCCACCTACTCTCCGTTTCACACCCAAAAGTTGAGCTTTTCAAAAACTCTCCAAAGTAATAATAATAATAACAATAATTATAATAAAACTTTATTTATAGAGCACTTATCAAAACACAGTGCAAAGTGCTTCACAACAAGAGAAATAAAACACCACAGTGAATGACGAGATATAAAGAAGTAAAATACACAAAAGCAATAAAATAAACAGCCAGTTCGGGTAAAATCAGGATCTGCTTTCAGATAAAAGTAAATAAACCTGAAAACGCAGCCGTTGCGTTTTAGTGTGGACGAGGAAAACGACGACCTAAACGTGCTCGGATCCAGTCAGCGGCCCGTGTGGCAGCGAAGTTTAAACTTGATGTTGTCCAAACGCACGTCCTGCTGTGATGCACACGGGAAGAAAACAGCTTTTTTTAGGTTCAGCTGTACAAAACTAATTTACTTGATAGAAAAGAGCCCTTATGTGTGACTCTGAATGTGTGTGTGTGTGTGCAGTAAATGTGTGTACATACTGTTGTAAATACAGGCTACTGTGACAATCCTATTTTCCTATTGTGTAGACTGTGAGAAATGCTCTTGCTGAAATAATGTTTATAATGTTTGTACTTTCATTATGGCCCCATTTCCACTCGTCATTTCAAGGGTCTGACATCAGGATTAAACCCAGATACGATTTTATTCACTTTCATTTGCAGTTGTTACGTATCTGCGTCTCCACGAGCCGTCGTAGCTTTCCTGAGTTTCCGCCCCATTGTGCTTCAGTCACTTAAGCTAGCTGGTTAGCAGTGGTGGAAAGTAACTAAGTACATTTACTCAAGTGCTGTACCTAAATCCAGTTTTGAGGTACTTGTACTTTACTTGAGTATTTCCATTTTCTGCTGCTTTATACTCCGAGACAAATATTGTACTTTGCTACTTCGCAGATTCAGATTAATAAAACAAAATATAAACAACAAATACATTATGATGCAGCATAAATCTTAAATTCACAAGTTACCCGGCAGCATGTAAAGTAATTAAAATTAGCTCCACCTTTACATTAATTATGATGCAGTAATACATACGACTCTGAAACAAGCTCATTCTGCATGATGAGTACTTTTGGTACTTTAAGTACGTTTTGATACTTTTGTACTTAAGTGAAAATTTGAATGCAGGACTTTTACTCGTAAGAGTATTTCTACACTTTGGAAATGCTTTTTTGAGCTACAGCTCTCTGGTCCGCCCGGGACGCAGGAAGTGACTCGCTGTAAGCGGGGTGTTAGATAGTGAAGCAGCCCGGAAAGGTGTTCAACACATTCTCACTGTTTTGTTTTTGTTACAAACTGCAAAACTGTAAAGTTTTAAACCTGCATGAGTCTGAAGATTCTACTAAACCGATCATCCTTCATGAATGTGTTGCACGCGCTTCATCTACATCCTGTGAGACTCAAGAACTGCATGAGCTTTTTACACGAATCCCACGTGAGCGCGGGAAAAAGTAAGGCGACAAAAGAAATCTTAACTCCAGGTCCGCTCACAGCTTTCAGCCACATCTCACGGTCTTCATCAGCGGATGCAGTTTCGCGCGACCGAACATACTTAGTGATAACAACTGATCTGTGTCCATAACAACTGAGCAAAGCCCATCCCCTGAGGAAGACATGAGATGTGGTTGAAAGCTCTGGAAAAAAAGTTAATAGTGGACCTTTTTAGATTTTTTTTTTTATGTCCAAATAAAAAAAAACACAGACTGTATATAAAGATGGACGACGCGTCTCCACTTCCTCCCACTGTACGAAATCAAGCCAAAATATCCCGGAAACGGGCGCAGGTGACATCATTCGGAGTAGTGATCGGGGTTGGAGCCGCGGTATCGAGGTCCCGCCCACACACTCAGCTGTCAATCATGATGTGAAACCCCCTTTTTATAACATCAAGTAACTAATTAGAACCAAACTTATCAGAAATATCACAATAACACTTGAACATTTATTTGACGTGTACTTTGAGATTTTAGTTTGGCTCGTGTCCCATCCGCTAACATGGAGGGGGCGGGGCTTATGACCTGTACTGCAGCCCGCCACCAGGGGGCGATCCAGATGTTCTGGCTTCACTTTTTTGGGGAGCTGTCATGTCGTCCATCTTTATATACAGTCTGTGGTTTAAAAAAAAACACCTTTACTGTGTTGCCTTTTTAATTTCTACCGTATCAGTTGTATCGAAAGCTCACAAGACCCCGCCCACTGTTTTCTGGCTCCGCCCACAGCCGCAGCCATGGAAACGGAAGAACAATAAAAAGCATCGACTGTTTGAATGTCCGCTGTGCGTGACAGTGTAACAGCTGCACTTTCTACAATCAGCACTTAAAAGCTCTAAAAGTAAAAGAAGCTTTTATTAAAATCAGAATGATTCGAGCTTCATCTGTTTTCTCTTCCTGTTGTGAACTTTTTGTAAAATATTTGAATGTTTTGAGTTGTTTTAGTTTGTAAAATCCAGAGCGAAGTTTTAGTTTGTGACGTATATAAAAACAACAGTGTGGCTGTGACTTCTCTGAGGTGTCTGTGTTTTATTTCAATGATTCATCCAGTCAGTTTGAATGAATCCACCCACAAACAGGCTGCTGTGACTCATTTGGGCTAAAAAAAAAGGGGGTTTGAATATAAACAATTACACAATGATCCACAGCAGCATCACAAGCGGAGCAGTTTCCACGGTCGACCGCAGATTCACGAACCCGTCGTTCCACATCAGCAGATACTGAAACGTGTCTGAGGATTTACAAGACGAAGATACAGACGTTTAGTCAATGAGCATCTTTTTAAGCTACAGATTCTTTTCCACCAGGGTTTTTGTCAGTCTTTCTAAAAAAATAAGAAGTAGAAGAAGAACACTACTGCTGCAAGTCTTTGACCATATTCTGAGATAAATAGATACCTGCAGCTGTCCTGGTTAATAACTTTGAAGCACCGTGTCATTTATTAAAGAAACTATTATTTTGTTTACATTCATTACACTCCAGTGAGGTTTCGATAGCCTGGCTGTTGCAAAGGCTCATGGGAACTGTAGTTGTTGAAGTGAGTAATGTCTGCAGGGTTTAAAAAGGGGATGTGTTTCCGGTTGTTGGGGAGTTTTAATGCATCAGTTATAAAAGTCGTATAAAGCCTTTAGCGTCTCCAGAGGGAGCTGTGTGAAGGCTGATAAATGTCCTCGAGTGATGTCACTCGAGTCGGCGTCGGGGCTGAAGACGAAAAGTTTGAAAGTGAAACAAACCTGTTGGTGTGGAGTCAGAAAGCAGTGAGCTCAGCAGAGCTCTGCAGCCCGCCGCTCGCCTTAGTCGCTACTAGCATAACGCACCCCAATCTCTGACCGAAGTGTCTGCAGTCAAGTTGCACTGTGGGTAATGTAGGCACCAGAGATTGGACACAGAAGAGGGATGCGTGGAATAAAAAAAGGGGATATCTCTGATAACACTCATGTCCGTATGGTAAATATGAAGCTAAAGGCTAGCAGCCGGTTAGCTTCGCTTAGTTGGCTACACAGATTAGAAACGGGGGAACAGCTCCACAAAATCCCCCTACCTGCACCTCTAAAGCTCACTGGTTGTACTCTGCATTGAGTACTTTTACTTACTTTTATTTAAGTAACATTTTCAATGCAGGAGTTTTACTTGTAACAGAGTATTTTCACAGTGTGGTGTTAGTACTTTTACTTAAAGGTCCAGTGTGGAGGATTTAGAGGCATCTAGCGTTGAAACTGCAGTTTGCAACCATTTGAACACCGCTCGCCTCACCCTCCCCTTCCAAGCGTGCAGGAGAAACTACGGTGGCCGCGAAACTCGGCCCTTTCTAGAGCCAGAGTTTGGTTTGTCCGTTCTGGGCTACTGTAGAAACATGGCGGCCTCTGTGGAAGGGGACCCGCTCCCTCTGTAGATATAAAGGGCTCATTTTAAGGGTAATGAAAACGCAACAATGATGAGTGGGTGATTCTCAGGTGTGCAGGTGAACTGGCGGCAGGAGGGAGGGAGGAGCGCCACGCCCAGACATGGACACACATACAGAGAGAGGGGGGGGACAAACAGGAAACACCTGGAGACACTAGGAATGGGGGAGAAGCGGAGCCATGACAGGTAATGAGTAGTTACAACATCACCTGCTGACAGTTCTCAGAAACCAGGATCAGGTGTTGATTTTGTTCCGGTTTCTGTTTCTAGAAGTTCACAGAGAAGAGTTCTTGGTGTTTCTTTACGCACAGCAAAGTTCATCAGTCAGGAGAACGTTAACGTGCTAACTTAATTAGCTTGTCGCTACTTTGACGTTGACACGTAGATAATCGTGACGCATTGTTGATGTTTACACTTCCTACTGAAGAAGCTGTGTGATTTGATGGAAACGTGTCTCTTGAACTTCGTGCAGCTACAACAGAAGAACTAAACGCAGCCGCGGTGAGTCACACTGAATTTATACTAAAGCAATTGCACAATTACTCAGAACAAATAATGACAAAACCAGAGCGCTGAGTCATCGTTAGCCGTTTCTGAAGTGATTTCTGTGTTTGGAGAATCCGGCTCCGTGACCTTCACATGAACCAGGAGTCTGCCCTTCTTCTGTAACTGCAGAAGCTGGTGTCTCTTCTTCTGTGGTGGATTTACTCCATTCAAAAAATCCCATGATTTGGCTTAATTTGATGTTTATGATTTTAAAAAAGCAATACTTTTTCTTGTTCGTTCCCTTCTTAAAGCTAGAGAACTTCAGTGCATTCAATAGATGCAATAAGTGAGTCAATAATCCAGATTACTATTAACTGTCTCTGTTTTTTTAGAATATATTTAATCCATTAAAAAACAGATTTTCATTTTGGTTCTCTGCGTTGAAAATATATTTTCTTTTGTCTCAATAATTTAAATTAAACTTTTCAGAACAAAAACCTGAAGTTCTCTGATGTTTCGAGCTGCTGAAACGTTTTCAGACACATTATTGTTGTGTGTTTGTTCGATTTGTTTGATCTGTTGCCTGATTTTTGTTTTGTTTTTGCTGCCATCTTGATCAGGTCTCCCCTTGCAAAAACAGATTTCCAGCCTCAGTGGGACTTTGCTGTTCAAATAAAATAAAATACATTTTAAAAAATGTGTGGATGAGATCACAGCATCCATGATTGCTTAACACGTTTCCACAGAAAGAAGAACAGAGCTGGAGGAAGTACTCAGATCCGTTACTGCAGTAAAAGTACTAACACACACTGTGAAAACACTCTGCTGCAGTGAAAGTGTGAGAGTGTGATCAGGAAAAAGCCCTTAAAGTATTAAAGCAGTGCAGCGTCCCTGTGGCTGCTGTGCTGTTATATATTCTATCATCAGGTTATTATTCCTCGTGCATTAATGTAAAGCAGGATGTTGCTGCTGCAGCTGGTGGAGCTGGAGCTCATGTTGAACCGGTTTGTATCGGACTGCAGCTGATGATGCTTTTCATTCTGGATCCATCTGCCGATTCTTTTCTCCGTCGATCGATCGGTTTGGAAAACTTGTGAAAACGGTGAGAAACGCCGTCACGACGACCCAGAGCCCAAAGCGACGCCTTCACCGTGTCGTCGTGTCCGACCGACAGTCCAAAGCTCGACGTTATTAACAAACATCACAGTTATTACAGTCGTTCAGAGGAAAAGCAGCAGATCTGCACATCTGAGGAGCTGCAGCCAGGAAGGGATTTACAGGGAAAATCAACCATCAAAACAGCTGCTGATTAATTTTCTAATCAATTAACCCTTTCAGCTGTACTTGTATGAACTGTTGTTCATATGTTTTGTGCAAAAATCCTAATCTGTAAAGTAACTAAAGCTGTCAGATAAATGAAGTGCAGTAAAAAGTGCAATATTTCCCTCTGAGACGCGGCGGAGTGGAAAGTAACATGAGAAGAAAAGACTCAAGTAAAGTACAAGTACCTCAAATTTGTACTTAAGTACAGCACTTGAGTAAATAACTTCCCACCACTGAGGAGCTGATGTTGTATCACCGCTGCGATGGAGCGCTGACGTGCAGCTGGTTGGCACGGTAACACTGCTGTTGCAGTAATCTGGGATCCGGGTCAGAGATAAGAAACACAATACTGATAAGAAAGACAAGGGAGTGTGTGATGATGATGATGATAACAGCGGACAGAAGAGTCATTGTGAAACAGAAATTATTTTTATGTTTCATTCACAGAAGCAGCCGAGAGGTCAGAGGTCACAGAAACAAGACAAAAGATGGAAATATTAAAGAGTGTCATCAGCAGAAAAATAACAACATTATTACAAGGATTTGTTTGCATACGTTACACTGCATTGGCACTTTGTTGAAATGCCTAAAACATCTTTTGTTTTAAAAATAGAGTGAGGTCTCAGAGTGTTTTATCAATTTGGATGTTTTTTTTTAATGTTTTAATTCTGGAGTTCAGTTAATTTCCTGTGCGTTTTAATTAAATGGAGCAGTTCTTTTGAAGAAATTCATCTGGAAATCAACAGCAGCTTATAAACTGACGGCCTCAGAGCTCTGTCTCTATTTTTTCGCAGAATTAACACCAGATTTCAAAGTTCTTTCCAAGAAACTTCCCTCGATAATTGTTAGCAATTCACGGGCTCGTAAAATTAAGCATTACCGTTTCATTTCCCAATGTAAAAATCTACAAGCTGTTTTAAAGCCTTCTCCACACTGACAGGAATTAAATTAAACTCTGGTAGTCTGAATTCTTTATCTGTTTATTATTTTGTGGGACTAAAAGTAATTACAAAGGACGTCGAGCTGGACGATTGGATCAACAAGCTCAGTGACTTCCATCTGGCAAACCGCAGTGTCTCCTGCCAACAGTCAGTTTTGTTTCTTTAAACCGCATCTTACTAACCGACCAAACCTTCACCATCAAGAAAACTATCAAATGAATCATTTTTGTAATGGTTTTTAATAGACTTCTTCCTGTGTCTTCAGGTGGTGCCAAATCAGTAAAATATGCATATGGGTCATTTTGTTTAAAGCGGCTATGATTTATATTTTTACAATAATTATGTGTCGAATGAGAATGTGAAAACGATGTGAAAGGAGTCGCTCGTAGTGATGAAGCTGCAGAGAATCATCAGCTGAACCTGCAGCTCCGCTCGGCTTCGTCGTGACTTTCAGCTCGTTGTTTCTGTCCGGCTGCAGCTTCACTGCTCTGGTTCCCTCTCGGCGCTCTCACGGCGTCGTTTTCAGAGAAAAGGCTGGAAAAAGCCGCCGTACACTACCAGCTGCTGAACATAGCGGAGCATCTAGCTGCTAAAGAGCCAGATGTTTCCCTCAGCAGCTGCTGGAGACCAAACCCAGAGCTGACGGAGAGAAGACCGGACTGACGTCCAATCAGGAGACACAGACACGCCTCCTGATGAAGCGTCATGTCGCTCTGTAGCTGCTGGAGGCGGAAACAAGCAGCTGTTTGCTGACAAGTTCAACGTATCACCTTACACGTTGTGTTGACGTTGTTTTAATTACATAAAAAATCTTTCTGTTGTTGCAGGTTTAAGCGCAAAGTTTAGGTGTGAGGACTGAAATATTGCTGTGAGCGCTAAATATGTCCGTCCGGAGCTCCTTGGACCCGCGTGTTTAACATGTTTCTGCCCAGGTGGGTCAGTCCTTGGTCCGTGGTAATGAGATCTGTTGATGAGATCTCAACAAATGTTTGTCTTTTTTCTTTATGACTACATTTTCATATACACTGCCTGAAGTTTTCTGTCATCGTGTCCGTAAATTCTTGAATGTTGGAGCCCCATGTGGGTCGTCCACTCGGGGCCCAAATGTCAGCTCTCGCCTAAACATGTGGGGCAGATGAGGACATGTTGGACTGGACAGAAGAGAAACTGCTGTCCTGTTGCACCACCTGCTGGACAGACAGAGAGTTATCTTCTGATTCGACACAATATTTATTAGATTAGATTGCTTGTTTTACTTGTATTCTTGTTCATTGTTGTTCGGCAGCAAACTGTTTAAACAGCCTACACTGCCACCTGCTGGCTGAATGACGGTACAGCGTGTTGTGCGGATGAATTATGAGCATTTAAAGGCGCATTTCAAAGCAAAAAAGAAGGAAAAGCCATTAATTCAAAAGACAGATAGATGCCCTGCTGGGAAAATGAGAGATGGACCCTCTTCTGTGGACACCGAGGACAGCAGAGTATCTACTCATGACGTACAACAGATAAGGATCCTGCAGGTGTGTGTGTGTGCTTAGTACGGCTATCTATATGAGGTCCAATTTTTGTTTTAGACCATAAGAGGACATTTTTATTGTGCTTTTTTTTACACATACACACAAAAACAACTCCAGCAATACAAATTAAACATCTGATCCAAGGTACAACATTATTACTATGTACATACAGTGTGCATGACATGCATGAAGACATACCTGCACACTCATACAAATGTGAAAACATCACTGGATTGTTGCAGTGATGCAATAAATAAAATAGATAAAAACAACTTATTTATAATTTTAAGAAACAAAGAAAATCCCACATTATAACCGAACAATGTCAGTTTGCTAATCTTCATTACTGCAGTATATCATCCCTTTTAATACTTGTCTAATATTTGTAAGACTTTGACGAACGAAAGATGTCCAAGTTTAATAGAAATCATCCATTCTACATTCAAATCTGTAGGTTAGTTTTTTTTAGCTCAAATATTAGCTTATGCCAGTCCCTGATTGTAGGTGGCATTATCAATCTATTTCAATAATATATTTTTCCAGGCAGCAAATGTAAGAATAACTAAACAGCCTTCTTTGGTGAAAGCCTTTTAATATGAGGACCGAGAAGCAAATACTACGGCATTGTGTAGAGATACCACTCATGTCTGTACGGTAAAAACGAAGCTAGAGCCGAGCAGCCCGTTAGCTTAGCTTAGCTTACTAGACTGGAAACAGCTAGCCTGGCTCTGTCCAAAATTTGAAAAAAATCCCTTCAGGAAGGATTCAGGAAGTCACTGCTTCCGGCCAAGAAGAAGTCTGGCACGTAACGCCCCCATAAAACCACAACCTGTCGTTTTTACACGTTTTTTATACGAATTTAACACACAAGATTCTTCATTAGTGAGCTTTAGAGGTGCTGGTAGGTGTATTTTGTTGCCTTTAAACAGAGCCAGGCTAGCTGTGTCCCCCTGTTTCCAGTCTTTTTGCTAAGCTAAGCTAACCGGCTGCTGGCTCTAGCTTCATAGTTACTGTACAGACGTGCGAGTGGCATCAATCTTCTCACCTAACTCTCGGCAAGAAAGCTGTTTCCAAAAATGTCAAACTTTTCCTTTTAAGGTTAGGATTTAAGGGTTAATGAGGGTCCTCACAAGTATAGTGATACAAACGTGTGTCTGTGTGTGGACTTCCAGTCAGACGACCGCCTGGTTTATGGCTTCATCTCACACACACACACACACACAGGTGTGTTATACGCCTGCGTCAGGTGTGTGAATTATCCTTTACCTTTTCCTGTTCAAAGCTCAAAGTTCAGCTGGCGGACAGAGACGATCCACAGTCGCCACAAACAACAAGAAGAAGAAGAAGAAGAAGAAGAAGTCATAACTGAAAGGAAACATTTCTCTGAACTGAAACCACAGAAGACGATTTGACAAATTTGGAGGAACTCTGTGTCCAATATCTGACCCTGAATCCAGCCTCACGGATGGACTGTACCTGAGGACGAGCAAGTCGGATAAACTCAGAGATCACCGCTGAGCGCCTGACTGGCGGCCATCTTGGAGAGACAGACAGGTGTGTTTGAACAAATATGTCTGCTGCTGTTTTTTCATCATCCTTGTTGCAGTTTAGGTTTGTTTGTTTTTTTAAAGTGAATTATGAAGTAAGACATCAGAAAACCTGGATGAAAACAGGAACATTTAATAAAAACGTATCGATATTTCAAACAATTTCACATGCGCTCACTTTGGTTTTTCAAAATAAGACTTGTCAAAAGCAAAAGTGCTTAATGATTGATTAGTACATAATCAGCATCTTAAATATTAATATACAGAACTCCAATTATTACTGTAAATCATCCTAAATATTAATAAAGAGAGCTCCAAACATGCTTTCTCTGGTTGATAACTTTCCTTTCTGAGTTGAATTTACATTTTAGGAGACAACAAAAATTTATATTAGAGAATAATAACGTGTTAAATGAGGCAGCAACTACAGTAATGTGTCGCACAGAGGGAATAGCCAGAGTTTTAGAAATACTGAAGTTATGGGTAATTTTTCGCGTTTGATTTATCTAGTTAACTTTTCAGTTGCTCGTTCTGTAAGTTTTATTTCCCGACATGAAGGTCTGAATTCTGTTTCCAAGTGTGGAGTCCTTTTTAGCGCCAGGTATCGAACCTCGCTACTTTCTCAACACCAAGTAAAATATGTCTGAGTATTTAAGTGTCAAAAGTTGGTATTAAATGCTTGCACACATTTTTTTTACTTCTTATCTTTGATCAAATATTTCTTGAATCAGGAAACGTTTCTAACTTTAGACCAAATTCCTTTATTTGATTATGAAATTTAATCAGAGGGGTCAAAGAAGCATGTTTATGTTCTCCAAAGCAAAGTGTCGTGAGGCGCCAATAGACTACAGCTCTTAATGAATCTATTTTTCGTTGGCCTAAAAGCAAAACTGGATTAGCAACCAGCCAAAGCAGGAAACTGCCCCAGACCCTCTGGGGGCCCACAGCTCATTTTTGCCCCGGGGTCCCTAGAGGTTAATCTGGCGCTGCCTAAAATTAAAGTATATCAAGTCTAAAGATACTGGAATCATTTTATAACATATCTACCATGCGTTTTCTTTTCCTCTGTACAAAAAAAATGTAGTATACAAACTCTCCCAAGTTGCTGAACCATCAAATTCCCAGAAAAAATAGAGGAAATCATCTGTAAGCAAGCGATCAAAAAGGTTGCCTTATTCATTAATAACAGTAAATACTGTAAGTGACGAAACCTTAAAATCCCTGTAATAACAATAAACTTTATTTGTATATCACTTTTACAGACAAAAGCAATGGAATCATAAAACGCAAGGTCCATAAAAATAATACTGAAAGTACATAAAGACATAAAATGGCAACAGCGGAGAGGATAAACCGAGAGGAGGCCGTTTTAAGAGAGATTAGTAAATGTTTGGACATTTTGGAACGTCCTGCATTTGATTGATTATTGGATTTATCAGTTAGTAGAAACCCTGTTGTCAAAAAAGAGAAAATAGACATTTTTGTATACATTATATTTGTATATTTTTGGTACAGGTGGGCAGGTACCAGACAGGTAACAGGCAGATATAAATCCAACATCAGAGAAACCAAAACCAACATAGCATCTGGGACGAACTGACAAAAAAACTTAAAGACTTAAATACACTTAGGTGAGGGAGACAGCGAGACACAGGTGAAAACACTCGAAGCAATCAACGACAGGAAGCAAAGCTAACAGACACAAGAGGGAGGGAGAGTATTACAAAATAAAACAGGAAATAACGGAACAAAAACCCCCCAAAACCATTCACATATACAGCTTCTTGACCTCTCCTGACACATCACTTCTGTTTTAGATTTTTTTTTTTATGCTGTTGTATAAGTGCGAACTAAACTAAACACATACAAGAAAGGCCGTTCATCTTATGCAACGGGATGCGATCAGAGTTATAGCCAGATTCAAATCTGTGGAAGAAGATCGGTTACTGAAGTAAAAGTAGTAACACCACAGTGTAGAAATACTACATTCAAAATTTTGCTTAAGTAAAAGTACAAAAAGTATCTGCATTAAAATATACTTAAAGTACCAAAAGTAAAAGTACTCACTATGCAGAATGGCACATTTCAGAATAATATATATTATTTTATTGTAATTATTGATGCATTAATGTGTTCATCACGTTAACGTTGCAGCTGCTGAAGGTGGAGCTCATTTTAAGTGCTTTATATACTGCTGGTTATCAATAAACATGAATCTTAATCTATAATAATACATCATAGTTAATTTGTTGATTATATTTTGTAGTAATAATCTTAATCTGTAAAGTAATTGAAGTCATCACGTAAATGTAGTGAAGTAAAGAGCACAATATTTCCCTCTGAGATGTGGCGGAGTAGAAGTATGAAGGAGCAGAAAATGGAAATACTCAAGTAAAGTACAAGTACCTCAAAATTGTACTTAAGTACTCGACTGTAGGACACTTTAAGTTTAAAAAAAAAAGGTCTCTCTTCCATTTGTCGTGAGGGGAAATAATTTATATTGTAGAGAGAAGTTGTGGGTTTTCTTCTATTTTATTGTTATTGTTTGTTGTTTTTGTTGTTGCTCTGAGTCTGCTTTAACTATTCTATGTTCGGTTATTTTAAAATTTACTTTAAAAGCTCTACATATTTATTTCTTTATTTATTCGTTCACTGTCAGTGTCTGTCCCCGGCCCTGCAGCAGCACCTCCAGCGGGGGCCCCAATCCCTCCCCGCTCCCCCGGCTGCAGCGCCCCCTGCTGGGCAGCATGGAGCCTGGAGCGGGCCGGCTGCCTCTCCAGGTGCTGGGAGAGAACGAGGCGCTGCAGCAGTTCTTCAGCGGTGAGCTTGTACCTGTCGTCAGTCTCATTACATCATGTCATCTCTGCTTATGTTGCATGCTTTGATTTGTCATAACTTTAAAATATGAGGGAAGAATAACGTATGTTCTGAGGCGGAAGAAGGACACTTGTAGACTTATTTGGTTATATTTTTAAAAAGGCCGCACAAGCAGAAGCACCGGCTTCTTAAGGAGCTTTAACGTTTTTTTAATGAGGCTCTAGTCGCCATTCGGACTTTCCAGGAGTCCTTCAGAAGGTAAAAGAGGTTCTAGTTGCCCTTGAAGACGTTATATGCTTCCTGAGGAGGATCCAAGAGTCACTAGGGGGGTTCATGTGGCCTTCAGGAGGTCACAATTAGTTCTTGAAGTGGTTCCAGGGTCCTTGAGGATTCTTAATTGGTCCTTCAGGTACAGGTAGTTCTTGTGGACCTTGGGGGGGGGGCTCCTTGAGAAGGTTATATTGGTCCTTGAAGAGGACAGTCCAGGGGTCCCTAAGTAGGTTCTAATCGAAGGTTTAAGTGGTCCTCCTTGGGGAGGTTTAAGTGATTCTAGTGGTCCTCGAGGAAGACATTCCAGGAGGCCTCAAGGAAGTTCAAAAGGTCCTAAAGGTAGTTCCAGTGGTCCCGGAGAAGGAGGTTCCACTAGTACTTGAAGAGGTTCAAGTGGTTATTACAGAGGTTCCAGGAATCCTAGAAGAGGCCCTACTGGTCCTTAAGAAGGGTTGAGAGGTTCTTCGGGAGATTCAAGTGGTCCTTGAAGTGGTTCCAAGGGTCGTAGAAGCAGATATATGGATCCTTGCAGAAGTTCAGGTTCCGTGGGTTCTTAAGGAGTTTTAAGCTTTCCTGGTGTGTTTCTGGTGGTGTTTGAGGACATTCAAGTTGTCCTTAAGGTAGTGCTAGTGGTCCTTGAGGAAAAGGTTCCAGAGGTTTTTGGGGAGGTTTAGTTGGTCCTTAACAAGGTTCAAGGGGTCCTTGAGGAAGTTATAGTTGTTCTTGAGGAGCATTCCTTTGAATTCATCCAGCTAATTCTACAATTGTTGACATGTGACCACTGTTTACTTACACACACACTCTTCTTTAGTGGTATTCACGCACATTTTACCTTTTTTCTCATCTATATATATTATCGACTTTATATGAATTATTACTTTTTAAATGTCTTGAAAACTCTCACCCTGATTGTAATAAATCTACACACATACAGTATGTTAATCTATTTCTTTCTCTTCCTCTGGTCATTACAGTCAAGAACTATTGATTACTGTGTGTGTGTGTGTGTGTGTGTGTGTGTGTGCACGCAGGTCAGGATGTGAGTGGTGTGATGGACAGCTCTGTCGCCGTGGATACGAGCATTCTGGAGCAGTACCTCAGCAATGACCTGGACCCCAGCAGCTTGTAAGATTCACACACACACACACACACACACACACACACACACACACACACACACTCTCACACACACACACACACACTAACACACACACTCTCACTCTCACACACACACACACACACTAACACACACACTCTCACTCTCACACACACACACACACTTATTATTTTATCAAGACGTAGTGAGAGTAGTGGTTGTGGCAACAGGACAAACCTCATTCCTGGACACACATACTGTTACATAACACACACACACGAACAGCGTTGACCTGGTTGGTTATCAGCTAAGTACAGAATACAGAAAGCTCTCTGCAGAACCAGGAGATCCAGGGCCGGCGCTAGACTTTTGGGGGCCCTAAGCAGGATTTGGTTTGGGTGCCCCCCATTCTAACGCGTTGCCACTTGGCACTGAATCAACTTGTATATTGTAAATATCAGTTAAAGCACACAAAATGTACAAATAAGCATGTAAAGACTAAAGTGGGACCCATTAGCAGCAACGCTATCTTTAAATAGTAAAACAGTATTTGTCTATTACCCCCTGACTCCATGAATGATCCTTCTCAGGGACTTTTGCTTGATCTGGTTTAAATTTGATGCATATTTTAATGCTCTCATTGGAAAGGGCTGAAGCTCACCTGTCTTCATGTGTAAGATGTAGAAAGGATATGACATGACCAAAAAGACATAATGCAAACTGCGGAAGAATAGCTGGACTTTGTGGACTTTCGTTCTTGTCTTGTTCATTAACTTTGTTTAACTTATCAGCCGCAGAAAATGTGATTTCTTTTTACCACAGAATCCTGGGGCTGCTTGTTTTGCAGGGGACTGTAAAATACTCACTTACAACACCTAAATTGTTCATTTTGCCCGTCTCTGAACTTATTGTTTTGTCACTATTTGTTGGCATAAATGGCAAAAAATCTAAATCAAACTAGACAAAATCTAGTCTTTGTTTAGGAAGTTAAATTTTTATTTCGCTATTGTCTCGTGGGCATTAAAACAAATCTTTTCTAGAGGCCCTAAGCAACTGCTTATATCGCTTAATGTGCAGGGCCGGCTCTGAGGAGCTCCAATTAAAACAACATACTGTGAAACACGCTTTATCAAAAACCACTTTCCAGAGCACAACATAAAATAAAAATAAAGTTTTCCATGAAATTGAAATTGACCATGGAAACCAGAGGCCAGAGCTTGGAGATGCCACACAACAGAAATTATTATAAAATCTCTCCACAAAACTGGGAGACATTAAAAAAACTTTGGAAACCGTAAAAAAAAAAACAAAGATCTTAATTAGTTAACTGAAGTAATCAATGAAACCAATTAGATCCAGTCTGTGAGCTTCCGGCTGAAGATCACTGGGGTTTCCAGATGTTTCACAACACTGTGATGTGTTAACCAGTCTCTGTGTTTCACGTATTTTGCTTGTTTGTGTGTTTTTTTTTTTTTCCCAGCATGCTTCCTGAGTCTCCTCCTGACTCGAGCTCGGAAGCCTGTTCACCTGCACAGATACCAGGTACCGTTCACAGCTTCAACCTCTGCGTTTACTGCGAGAAGAGTTTTAATTAAATAATAAATGTTTTTCTTTGAAAGTTGTCTGGACTTGAGCAGTCAAGCGTTGTTACTCTCCTGGACTGTAGATGATGCTGATAAAATAAGCGACATATACTGAATTACCAGAAGAATAGTTGTATTTATTGTCTTATTGTATTTTTAGTATTTAAAAGCCAATTGTCACATGCATGCTTGTAAACTCTTGTAATTTCCCCGAAACCCTAAAGTTGCCAGATTAGTTTCTTTAACTATATTCACACACCTGACAACCGAAACATTTTGTGCCCAGTAACACCGGGAAAGGGCACAGCAAAACGTTAGCTAGTGTGGCTAGCAAGCTAACCAGTAGCATGCTAGCCAGCCAAAGTAGCTTACCAAGGTAGCTGGCTTGCTACCAGTTGGCTAACTAAGTCGCTACCCAGTAAGTTAACACAGTTAATGTGTCGCATTTCTTTTGTGTAGCAGTTTATACTCCAACAGAGCGAGGTTATGTTAAATTAACACACATACACAGCTAACATGTTAGCTTCCTCGCCGGCTCTCTGTTCCCTTTAAAGGTCAGCGCTATCAACATGGTTTTACGATTTGTCAGTGGCTCAAATTCACATCAAAGTTTAAATACATACAGACATAACTTCAAGTTAAACTTTACATGAAAGCTTCTACAGATCGCGGCAACTTCTTTGAAATGAACTGATTTCTGTCCATAATTTTGCTATAAATACTGGTGTGACTGAGACTCTGGTTGAGTGTGTTTCGACTTAGAAAATTAGCTAATGGGGTGAAACTGTCTGCTAATATTTTGTACTTCCCTGATTGGCAGATTTCCACTACGAGCCGCCCTATTGGTCCAGGCAGCAGACCACACATGAAGTGTTCCAGCCAACACAACGGCCTGCCCCCTCTTCGACCTGTCGCTTTAAGAGTCGAGGCTCCGCCCCTGCCCACCACGAGATGCTGACCCACGATCAGCTCTGCAGTTTGGGCCTCACTAACACTTACATCAAGCCTGGGGCCTCACCTGCTCCACCTGCCCCCCTGCACCAGCACACACACCACTCACCTGAACACACACATTACCTGAGTCCAGAAAGCTGCTCACAGGTTTACACCCCTCCCCCACCTCCTTCGCCGCCGCTGCCCACCTCGAACAGCTACGCCACACTGTGCACAGGTCCAGGCCTGGTCCCAGATTTAGTCACGCCCCCTTCAACCTGTCTGCTGGGCTCCACCTCCACGCTGCACACCTGGTAAGCTAACCTTCAACATTGTCAGTTTTGTGACTTTTACTCTTTATTAAGTCGCTATTTTTTTCACAGTTTTTTCAAAGGAGATATTCGCACATCCAACTATCTCAGATGCAGGTGCGTTCGGTCTTGAGAAAAGAAGATCCCGCACACCGTTGTTGCTCAGCATCACAATTTATTGATCATACTAACGTTTCGGCCTTGGAGCTTTCATAAGTCATTCCAAGTTGTGTAATCATATGTACTACTTGTATCTTGAGTTTACCATAAGTAGGTTTATATAATCCCGAAACTCCTCAGAGCATGACCTGCCATGGTATCTCATCATTCAGTCCTTTGGGGGATAATGTTTACAAATTAAATATCCAGTGTACTTCTCTTCTATTGAGTATTTCATCGACGTTGCCACCTCTCTCTGGCAGTCACCTTTTCAATGTCCTGGAACGTAAATGATGAGATGTCATGTTTGAAGTCATTGCGCTCCGCTCGCAGTCACGCCTGGCTGAAGAATCATATTTATTTATACCTGACATAATGAGGTAAAAACTAGCTTTCAGATGAGCAAAGTTATCACAGATTTAACTGTGGTGATAAACAGACAAAATGGTGACTCGGTCAGTCAGTGATTGGCTGTTTGGTCTGAGCTAATCTGTCTGTCTCATCCTGCTTCAGCTCCCCAGACAGCAAAAAGAGGAGGAGATCTGAGTCTGAGGAACCATCGGCGGAAATTGAGGCCTCCTGCAGTGAAGGCGACGGGACTTGTGGCGGCAGTGTAGGGCACGGCGTCGGTGGTGGCGGACTGAGTGTGGGATCCTACCAGCTGCTGACTTGGGATCAGTACAGGCCGGAACAGTGGAGCACTTTGTACGACAGCAGCTACCAGACACTGTGAGTACAGAACCAGCTGAATCAGTGTTTTTGATTTTAAATCTGGCCAGTAGTTGTTGACATATCTTGCTCTGCACCAAACTGTTGGACAGACCAACTGATATCACCATCCTAACACCAAGCACCAAGGAGTTCAGTTTCCTGTTTCCTTTTCCAGGTCTCTTCCTGCCTACCACATCGACACAGATAAAGGCTTCATCTACTCTGCAGCTGACGAGGCCTTTGTCTGCCAAAAGAAGAACCACTTCCAGGTCACTGTTCACATTGGCGTGGCCGCAGAACCGCAGTACGTCAGAACGCCGAGTGGGCCACAGGAGGTCGACCACTTCCAGATAAAAGTGTTCGGGGTCAAGGTGCTTACAAGACTCTCCACCCAAATATAAGGAAGAAGTGTGCATTCCCTTCGTTACATAGACATTAATGAATTAAGATAAATTATGCTAATCTCACAATTCAGTTTGCCTTCAAGCTACAATGAACGGCATAACAATGCATCCAAAAAACTAATTATTCCCTACTAAACACAGAATCATTGAAGATCCATATCAGTTTCAGCCAGCGCAGAGATTGGTCCAGGACATGTTTAGCCAAGCTTAGCATAAACACTGGAAGCAGGGGGAAAGTGTTAGCCTAGCAGTTAGCATTGGAGCTATTTGCTGACCACAACAACCGCTGTGCGCAGTGACTGCACCCACATTTTCAAAAGTCCTGAACTCAGTGGGGGTGTCAGGCCGAAGTCTACTGTCAACAAAACCCAACTGACTCTGGGATGGATGACTTGCTGGTATCTTACAAGAAACAGAGTACAGTATCTTGCTGTAATTGATTTTCTCATCTCACATTGGGTAAGACATCTACAAGATGTCCACTTCGGTTGCCAGAGAATCTAAAAAAAGCTACTGAATATTGTGGAAAACACAACCAGCAGGGGGGCGTTCAGTATTTCCTCTGTGTGACACCTGTATGTTTCACTCCTCACAGCTGGAATCTCCAAGCCACCAGGTGACCATTGAGCAGTCTCAGCCCAACCGCAGCAAGAAGCCCTTCCACCCTGTCAGGTAAAAAACAGACGAAGCATCAGCTGTTTATAAGTTAACGTATCCTAGTTTAACACCATTTCAGACTGTCTGATCCACTCTGTGGGAGACAGTCCTGGATCTGTGCTGATACAACGTTTGGGGAAGCGGCTGTACGGCCACAAGGGGCAGCAATGAGCCTATTCTCACTGCGCTCAAAAACATACACAAACGTGCTCTCTGATACCATTCATCGCAGTCAGTGGTTCGGACTTTGATATGGTTCACTAGTAACTCTTGTTTTCAGTTGTCTCTAAGCAATGTATTTAAATAAGTTGTAAAAGCACAAACATTTAAATAAATATTTAAAAAAAACAATAAATTATGATCCTCCAGGGTCAGTCTTCCCAGCGGCAAAATCACCAAGGTAACACTCTGCCGAATGCACTTCAGCGAGACGACGGCCAACAACATGAGGAAGAAAGGCAAACCCAACCCAGACCAGAGGTGTGTGTGAGTGGGTATATGAATGAATGAATGAATGAATGAACACCAGTCAGAGCTACATGCTAATTGTGTGTTTGTTGGTAGATATTTTCAGATGGTGGTTGGTCTGTATGCTGCAGTGGGAAGGGAGGAGACTTTCCTCCTCACAGCTCTGGTTTCAGAGAGAATCATCGTCAGGGTAACAACACTGACATTAAACCAATAAACAATTAATCAATAAGGCAACAAGTGTGAACCACCGGCAGAGACACACAAATCTCTGTGTCTTATTTATGAAAGCGTCATCGATCTCCCGTCTGCAGGCTTCTAACCCCGGGCAGTTTGAGATGGACGGGGACGCCCTGTGGCAGCGCGGGGCGGTGCAGAATGCCGTGGTCTGTCAAGGCCGAGTGGGCATCAACACCGACTCCCCCGATGAGGCGTTAGTCGTCTGCGGGAACGCCAAGGTGATGGGCGCCGTCATGCAGCCGTCCGACCGCCGCGCCAAGAAAAACATACAGGAGGTGAGACAATGACACATCACATAAATACTTAATAAATGAGATAAAGAGCCCTCCGCAAACATCACAGGGAATTACTACATTTTTATGAAATATGACATTGGGCTAATTCAGATCACACGGCAAAGGTCATGTATTTAATGAGTGACGGGATTATTATTAACTACGTAACTACATTGATTGAGATACGTCGTCGTACATTCGCTTTGCACCACTTAACCACCTCCGCTAACCAATTTCCTCACAAAAACAACAATGTGATAGTTTGCTTCTACTGACTGTTTTTATTACTTCAAGCTCACATTATCTAATTGAATTGCACATGAATGTCTCTTACCAAGCAAGGGAAATAATGAGACTTATAATTGTTATTTAAATTTAAAGCCACAATGTGTAGAATTTGACCCCCTAGTGGTAGTTATTATTAGTTATTTCACTTACAACTGTAATTTCATGTAGGAACTATTTTCCGTCGACCAATAGTTCCTACAAGAAACCAATTGCTCTTTGGGGACAAATAAAAGTTGAAAGTTGAAACTGCTCACGACAAACCTGTGGATTATCTTGATTTCTGGAAAGAGGCGTCGCTGTTGAGTTTTTCAAATGTATTTTTTGGCGCTTTGAGCTCCACAAGCCGAGCGCCATATATTCCCATTACATTAAAGAAAATGCAGACGTCTCTACGGCCGATATCTCCAAAACTCGGCAGCTCGCACCAAAACAATCTAGATGGATAAACAGCTCTACAGGTGAGAGGAAACATGTGTGTTTTTGATTTTGGGGCGAACTGTCCCTTTAATCATCAAATTCCTGAAAATGTGCTCATCTGTTTGTTTGTCAGGTCGACTCTGAGCAGCAGTTGAAGAGAATCACTCAGATGAGAATCGTTGAGTTCGATTATAAACCAGAGTTTGCCTCTACCATGGGAATAGACCACACCCACCAGACAGGTAACTGACCACACCCACCAGACAGGTAACAATACTACCACGATATATATTATAATATTGAAACTAATTTATTTGTTATAGCAGGTGAGTGTGATGCTTTGAATATTGTGATTATTTTAAACATTTTAAAATGACACTATCACGTGATATTTCAGGTGTAATAGCTCAGGAGGTGAAGGAGCTGCTGCCGTCAGCGGTGAAGGAGGTCGGAGACGTCAGCTGTTCTGACGGAGAGAAGATTCATAACTTCCTGATGGTGGACAAGGTAATCTCCTCTCCCTCCTGCCTCCAGACTGTGCTGTGTTTATCTTTATTGGTTAATGTTGTTCAAATTTGTGACATTTGCTATTTGACTTCAACGAAAAGCAGAAATGACTTTAGGTTTTTCAGACGTCAAATGTTCTTAAAATAATCACATAACTGTTTGCATGCCAGACCGGATACCTTCAAGCCCCTCAAGGATAATTTATGATTTGTAATATTGGGCTATATAAATAAAATTGACAACATCTGTCAACATTATAATGTGATGTGACCATCTTATCAAATTCCAATCTTTCTGCTAGTTAACCACAAGCTGGTTAGCTTTCCAAAGCTGTAACTAATGACTGTTTTCATGATTGTTTCATCTGTCTATTATCTTTTTCAATGAATCAATCAATTCTTTAGTCTATAAAAGAGCACAAGACGGTGTCTTCAAATGTGTTATTTTGTCCGACCAACAGTCCAAAACCCCAAAATGTTTAATGTGCAATGATGTGAAACAGAGAAAATCCGCAAATCTTCACATTTGAGAAGCTGAAAGCAAAAGATTTTTTGCAAGATTAATGACTTTTACACTGATTGTCAAAATTGTTGCCCATTAAATTTCTGTCGGTCAACCAGTCGTTTAATTGCATAATCATTTCAGCTATAGTTCTTAAAGTGTTTTCTTATGAACGGTTTATTTCATCAGAGTGAAAATCGAAACATTTCGGTGCTTTCTGTCCATCCATCCACAGCTACAGCTCCCATAAACCAAACCAAACCTTATGGGATTTGATGTTGAATATGAACAATATCATCATTGTTATATCTCTGTTCCAGCAGGAGAGAATCTCACTGGAGACAGAAATAAAATTGTTCTTTGTATAGTTAACAAAGAATTTGTGTGGAATCTGTATTTCCTCTGATTCCCTCCTCCTCTTCCTCCCCCCAGGAGCAGATCTTCATGGAGAACGTGGGGGCGGTGCAGCAGCTGTCGAAGCTCACCGACAATCTGGACACTCGAATCAAAGAGCTGGAGGTCTGGAACCACCGACTGGCCAAGCTGAAGAGCCTGACAGGGAGCCTGACAGGGAGCCTGACAGGGAGCCTGCGCTCCACTGGGTACCATTTATTTATTTATTTATTTATTTATTTATTCATTCATTGTAGATATCACCATTTACAGGGGTGGACAAAAGGTCATTCATGTTCAGCAAATGATGGCTACATATCTTTTACTTTGGCTCTTTAAACCAACTGCAAACAAGCATCCACCAGGGAAAAAATAAATAAATAAATAATAAATTTGATTTTAAGTGTCTTTCATGTAACTCAAAGACAATTAACATACAGACAACAAGCAAAAAAACTACATTAACAATGTTAGCAGCGTTTAGCTGGCTATAGCTAGCTATGTATCTGTAAATGTGAGATCTGAGATTAGATGCTGAATAGTCTGGTCCTTTTTACTTCAATACCACAGCTGACTTTCAGTCTTTAAACTTTGTTTCAGGGCTTGTAAGCTACAGTCTGCAAATATCTCCTTAAAAAATCTAAAAACATTTTAATAATATTGTAATATGACTACATAGTATTACAATTACATTATTATTACAATATTGATCATTTGACATTTGTAAATATATTGTTAGGCCTAAATAATTTAGCAACTATACAACATTTCCACTTTTTTCCTTCATTATAACTCCTTGTATTTCTTTATGAATCTTCAGACATTTTTTCTTCCTTTAAGTAATAAAAAATACAATAAATGCAAAAATCAGTTTTACATGAGTATTTTTTTACTGCTTAAGGGATTTAATAAGTTTGATTGGACTTCGTGGAACAGTTAGCTTTATATTTAAAGTTTTCATATACAGCACAAATAACGTAAATCATTGAATCAAGTACCATTGCAGACTTCCTCGAACTCAAGAATAATTAGTTTAAAATGATGCGTTTGTTCTTTCTCAGGAACAGTGAAAAAAGCAGTAATAATCTCTGTGTGAGTGCATTTCAGGTCAAACTGTACGATACGTAACACCATGCGAAAGGACAGATAAAGTGTGTGTGTGTGTGTGTGTGTCTATTGCATAATAGCGGCATTACAGTGTTATCAGTGCATCAGTGCAAATCACAGTTCAAGGACAACCAAGTCTCTGAAGGCTACTGTGCGTTTGTGTGTGAATGAAGAACAACAGCCTTATTAGAAAGGGTGAAGTTGTGAGGTGGCCAGTTGTTGTGCTGTGGTTTTGCCCCGTCTGTGGCTTGTTGAAAGGTATTGTGGGAAATGTAGGCAACGACTAACTGAAGCAGAACTCCACGAGGCAGGTTGAAGGACAGTAGGTTAACAAACGTTAACAAAACACAGCTGAGTTGTGTTCAAGGTCACAGACAGTTTTCTTTTTAAAAGTGTTGATACATTATTGTTTTCTTATCTATTAATTATTGGTTAAAGCTCTTCACAAAACATTTTTAAAACATTATTTTTAAATTGTTGTCATGTAGGAATAACATTAATGATTCATATTCTATCATGTTGGAGCCTCATGTGTCTGTAACAGTAAATGAGCTCATTGGCTCCCTGCATTGATGCTATTATAGCTTTATGCACAGTTTCCCTTATATGACTGGATTGTTTGTTTTGTTCAGCACATGTTTTAGCGAAATCTGTGCTGCTGATTATTTGTCTCCTCATTTGCTGGACTGTTTGTTTGACTTCTCTGCCTTTTTGTTATGTTCTTTTGTTTTGTGTTTGTAAATTCATATGACCAGCTGTGTTGCAGTGCAAGTAATTGTTGTTAATTTCTACTGTGTTCATCAGAGATTTCAGAATAAGAGCTGGAATTCTTGTATTTTCTCCAACAGGAAACCCATGAAACACAGCAGTGCGTCGACGCCACCGAGTCCTGATGCATGCAAGACTGGGAAAGTTCAGAAGGAAGGCTGGAGTCAGAAGTACAGCCACTGTCTGCAGCACAAAGTCTTCCAGGCCAGCGTCTTCACCCTACTGGCCACTATGGCTTTCTGGTGAGGCATGATGTCACTTCCTGTTTTTGCTACATAGAAATAATAAAAATATAAATATTGATTTAAAACAATTATGGTGTGTGTGTGTGTGTGTATGTATGTATGTATGTGCAGCATCATCTCTATCACCGCTCTCTACTTGCTAAATTTGAAGGAGGAAGACTTTACAGGCTTTCCCGGCAACAGGTAAACAACCAAGCCTTTTTATTGTAATAGGAAAAAACATTTATAACCACTTAGTAAAAGCCTGGCAATAAACCAAATAACACCTAGCAACCATTGAATATCCTCTTGCAAAAACCTAGTAACAACCATTAATAGTGTCATAGCAACCCCCAGAGTAACACCTTAGCAACCACTACCAGTGGACCAACCCAGTAACCCTACCATTAGTATTCCTTTTGTAACCTCAGGGTAACATGTTAGTAACCACACACAATGCCCTAGAAACCGACTGGTAACATCCTTGTAACCATTGATAGTCACCTGGCAACCACTTAGTATCACCCTTCCATTAGTATTCCCTTTGTAAACACTGTCAGTTGCCTAGTGACCACTCAATTACACCCTACCATTAAAATCTCTTTGGTAACCTCAGAGTAATACTCTAGTAACCACATGCAGCCACCTAACAACCATCTAGTAACACGATAGTAGATACCTAGTAACATTATAGTAACCACTGACAGTCACCTGGCAACTGCATAGAAACACCCTACCATTAATATTACCTTTGTAACCTCTGACAGTTACCTAGAAAGCACATAGTAACACCCTACCATTAATATTACCTTTGTAACCTCTGACAGTTACCTAGAAACCACCTAATAACACCCTACCATTAATATTACCTTTGTAACCTCTGACAGTTACCTAGAAACCACCTAATAACACCCTACCATTAATATTACCTTTGTAACCTCTGACAGTTACCTAGAAACCACCTAGTAACACCCTACCATTAGTATTCCCTTTGTAACCTCTGACAGTTACCTAGAAACCACCTAGTAACACCCTACCATTTAATCTTACCTTTGGAACCACTTACAGTCACCTGGCAACAGTTAACAACCTACCGTTTGAATTCCCTTTGTAACCTCAGAGTAACACTCTAGTTACCACATACGGTCCCCTAACAACCACCTAGTAACACCCTAGAACCTACCTAGTGACGTCCTAGTAACCATTGGGAGTCACCTGGTACCTGGACCCACCCAGTAACATCCTACCATTAGTATTCTTTTAGTAACCTCAGATTAACAACATGGAGTCCTTTAACAACTACCTAGTAACATTCTAGTAGTTTCTTAGCAACCACATAGTAACACAACAACAAACATTGCTCCATTCTGGACTTTCAGATGGTTGTTTGTGCTTATTGTTGTTTTCTTGTCTGTTAGTAACAGCAGCGTGGTTCCTGTGCAGACCACAGCCTGGAGCAGCACAGGTAACCTACAACCTCACAACCCTGACTGTTTACGTTCACATAGTTACACAGAGGATGTTCCACTCATGTTCATGTTTACACGCCAATAATAATAATGATTATTCATTATCCTGTTTAGAGTAATATCAGATAACCACTGAGCGTGTAAAATAGCAACTGCTTAATCAATGAATTGACTGATTTATTCATTAATTCATTCATTAACACACTGGCTTCTGCTAACTTGTGTTATTATCAAATATTGATCTAGCAGGGATGTCGTATTACAGAAGAAGATTAGAACGAGAATTACTTAAATGCTGAGATTAATCTCATAAAGTTGATGAGTGCGCATGCGCCAGCCCGCATGCTGCCCGTTGCCGTAGCTCCGTCTGGTCGTCTTAC
This sequence comes from Siniperca chuatsi, assembly GCF_020085105.1. Lineage (NCBI taxonomy): Eukaryota > Metazoa > Chordata > Actinopteri > Centrarchiformes > Sinipercidae > Siniperca > Siniperca chuatsi. Next base: position 2,066,248 of record NC_058064.1, read on the forward strand.
TTTTTCCAACTTTTACTTTCCTTTTTCTTCTTAAACTTGAGTAACTTGTGTATAAGTATAGTTTAAACTACGCTCTTTACGAAAATGAGGGTAGAAAGTGTTTTAAATTAGTTTTTCCTATTTATGGATATTGATATTATATACCTCCATTATTGCTGTGCAATATGTTAATAATCTTAATAATCTCAATAAGCTACGCTTATATCGATATATTGTTTTTATAGTGTGTTATATTTTTTGCTAGTACTTTCTCCTGTTTGCACTGACGTAAAGGCGAGCTGCTGTAACAAAGGGTTTCCCTTCGGGGATCAATAAAGTATTTCTGATTCTGATTCTGAAGTTGGAGAATTGAAATAAGTTTTTTTTTTCACATGATCTAAATCCTTCTATATATTAGCAGCAATGCTAACTGTGGGGGGGGGTGGTGGAAGATAAATAAAAGGTTTAAACAGCTTATTTTTATAACGGTAACTCCCACTTCTCTCTACCAGTTACACCGACCAGTCCACCTGGCCCCTGGCCCCCAGATGTGGACTTCTGTGACCTGCTGTACTGCGATCAGGTGTACTGCTGCACTCCACCAGCAGGGGGCAGCACTGACTCCAACATCACCTCAACTGAATCACCTGGAGCAGACGAGTCTGATCTGACAGGTAACAACAGCTCACTGTCCAATGCTTGTTGATATTAACATAACATGAATACAAACAGAAATGCAAAAGGAAAGAAAGACAGTCACATATAAACAGATTGATGCATGCATACTGTATACTTTATACTGTAAATTCATGATATATCACACATGAAGACACAGTCAGGCCTCACTGGGTGGATATTACTTACAGTACTGAATGAAGTATGTGACACTGACTTGTGGTTTAACAGGTTGGTGTGTTTTTGCTCTACAGAAAAAAGAAAAGAAAAACTTTATCACAAGCTGAAAAGTGCCAGAGACTGTGAGTGTTCACTTAATTTTTTTAAACCTGCACAGACACACACAGTGACGCTTTCACACATCATTAAGTTGAATGGATGTTAAGAGGACAGTAACTAAGAGATGAGGGAATAACAGAATTTGATTGATTGATTCATCAGAGCGACCTGAAGGTGGACGTAGATGGCTGTAGACTTCTGTAGTTGTCTGTAACTTTCTCTGCGTTGTTAGAGGCAGGGCCATAGGATGCATAGGATAAGAAAATATCTTAACTACTAACCAGATAGCCATATAGACATGAAATGTACTAACCTTACTAAATAGGTTTAGTTTGTCACCTTTCTTTAAACATAATGCATATAAGTCCATGTGAACATGTCTTAGTGTAAAGGAAGGCACTGCAGCAGAGTACATATGATTTACAGGCTACTAACGTGTATTCAGTAACAAATTAAAGGAACAGAGCAAAGGACTTGTGATTCACAACATGCCCATGCTTGTTAACAAGATTTACACCTTGCAGTGGCTTTTTTCATTAATCTAGTCCATGTGATGTCTTATCCACTGAGTGATGGTTCACCTGAATTTAAATACCCGGTGAATACAAGATGATCACGTGATATTTTGAGGCTTTAAAACACAAGAAAGGTCAAAATTAAACAGATAGAAATTTAAATTTAGAGCACATGCAACCCACACACAATCTCTTGGGGCCACTAGTGGCGCTTTAGTCTTGTTAGACTTTAAATAAACACAAATTAAACGCTGGACAAGTCACGTTGGAGTGAGGACGGAGACTGAGCTGACAAAAAAAAAATGTTTTGATAAAACATTTTTATACTGATATATCTCTATTATTCTCTCTCTCTACATCAGGGACGAACACCACCATCCAGTCTTTCATGATCAAAGAGAACCAGCAGGTGATTGACAGCAAATACTGCCTAAAAGACAAATATGGGTAAGTGAAGAAATACACACTATATTATCTGCATGCTACAAAGAGCCTTTTTTATTGTGAACGCACATTTAACAGCTTCTGTTAAAGCCATACTAACTGAGAGAATAGCACTGAATTTCTGAAGGCTTGTTGAAGAACCAGTTTAAAGCTCAGAGCCAGTCAGAGTGGACTTTGACCCATGTCCTAACTTAATGATGAAGCACTAGTGTTACATCCTGTCCAAGACACTATACTGTATACAGTACGTCAGTCAGACGCAGTCTTTATTTAAGTAAAAGTACTAATACCACACTGTTAAAATAATTTTGTAGCTAGTAGCTAATTTAGTAACACTAAGTCACACATTTAGTCCCATAGCTTCCTGTAATTACCTAGAAAGAAGCTGAAAATGTAATTTGGTTCAAATTATGAGGAAAATGGACACAGTGTTTGAATTGGTACACATCCAATTAATTAATTCCAATGAACTGCTAGTGTAATCTAGATTTTGGTTTTTACTTCATGGAAATTCTCCTGCAAATCAATAACTAACTAACTAACTAAACACAAATAACTGCCTCAGATTCATCGTCTACTTTCCTTATAATGTTTACTAAATTACGTAGATCTTTCCAGGAAATCCCTATAAAACTATAAGGAAATAACAGGACCTGTAAAATAAAGTGTTACCGCTAATTTGAACTACTTTCTATACTGTTGGTTAATTTAATCTGTAGCAATGCATTATATCCTCATCATGTTTTGCATGAAAATCTTGGTAAAGTAACGAGTAACACAGTCTTTCCCTCTGAAATGTAGTGGAGTAGAAGTAACAGTAACAGCACAAAATAGAAATACTCAATTGAAGTACAAGTACCTCAAAACTGTACTAAGTACAGTACTTGAGTAAAAGTGACTGTCATTAGGTGTCTCAGTCAGTGAACAGCTTGTGTAAATGTGTGTTTCCTGTGTTTCCTTCAGACCAGGTAGATACGTCTACAGAGTTCCCATCAGCCAGTTTGTCCCAGTCAACATGAGAGTCACGCTGCTCATGAAGTAAGTACCGACCGACTGTAAAAACCAAAACACCATCTGGTCTAAAACACGTAACAGTAAACGAACATTTCTTCCCACATGTTTTTTTATTTCTGTGTAGTTCGACGCAGCTGCTGGTGGTTCATCTGTGTAGCTTCGATGAGTCAGAGGCCTGCTCTGCTCTGCTGGACAAAAACACCGTCACTGGGAGCAGATACCCATCAAACACACAGGTAAATATCATAGATTCACATGACCAGCTGATTGATTGATTGATTGATTGATTGATTGATTGATTGATTACATTCTGAGCTATCGACGCTGTTTCTCCTAATAGTCGCTATGTTGTGCAAAGTGTCAGTGTATACTTATTTTCTGCTGTTTCTGGTTGATGACTATTATGAACCGTCAGATTCTTTGGATTGATTCATCCTGATCTCATTCAAATTATTTTGTTAATTTTAAATATTAAGAACATTTACTCAAGCACTGTACTTAAGTAAAATTTTGAGGTACTTGTACTTTACTTGAGTATTTCCATTTTATGCTACTTTATACTTCTGCTCCACTACACGGGTCTGACAGCTTTAGTTTCTTTGCAGATTCAGATTATTAATACAAAATATAATCAACTAAGAAACTATGAAGTATTATTGTGTATAAAGATAAGACTTTATGGATGCCTTGCCATTCACAAGCTACCCGACAGCATATATAGTAAAAAATAACCTTTACCAGCAGCAACATTAAAGTATTTTATAAGATTATCATATGCATTTTATTTAAAATATTAATCTGAAAAGTAACTAGTAACTATAGCTGTCATATAAAAGTAAAAACTATAATATTTCCCTCTGAGATGTAGCGGAGTAGAAGTATAAAGTAGCAGAAAATGGAAATACTCAAGTAAAGTACCTCAAAAGTGTAATTAAGTACAGTACTTGAGTAAATGTACTTAGTTACGTTCCACCACTGGATTTTAATACACACCTCTGTGTTTTATGAACAACTGATGGAAGATGGAGATTTCTGGACTGAAAAAAAGATGTACATTTAATTAATCTCCAATTCCTCGAGCTGTGAATTCATAGATGTAAATTGGACATCCGTGCTTGATAGCTTAATGGAAAACCATACATGCACATGCTTGGTTAAACTTGTGTGTATGTGTGTGTGTGTGTTGGTATTGGGGTCACTGAGGTTCCAGTCCGCTAACTCAGTTACCATTACAGTTAATAATGCAGGAAGTGTGGGGAAACACTGATGAATAATGGATGTCTGTCAGGGTTTCCCATCAGGATGACAGCGTGCTAATCACAGCCACGCTCACGCTAATCCAGGACACGGACACCAATCACACGGTGACACACGTTACCGTACCATACAGGACGTACATAAGAAAGCATAGTAGAAAACACTTAATAGGTGTTTTAGGCTAATTTGATTTTTTCGTTTCCATTAAACTTCATGATAAGTTTGTCTGTCCTAGTTTCTGCTAAATATCTGGATTGTAGTTTTGTTTTACAAATATTTTCCCGAGGACGGAGCTGGTCAGAAAGCAGAGGCAACCACGCACGGAAACAATAAATGTCTTTGGTTTTACTCTTTGTTTTATTTGCAAAGTTAAAGCTACGTACGTGTCAGAGCTGTAACAGGAAGCCGATAAATCGATTAGTCAATCGACAGAAAATACTCTGCAACTCTTTTGATAATCCATTTATCATGCAAGTAATGTTTCAAGTAAAACTTCCAAATATTCCCCAGTTCTGTCTTCTTAAATGTGGTCATTTGCTAATTTTCTCTGTCTTATGTGAAGGTAAACTGAATATTTTTAGGGTTTGGAGTATTGGACAAAAAACAATTTTCTGACATTTTATAGACCAAACGATTAATCGAAACAATAATGAGCAGATTAATTGATCGTGAAAATAATCATTATTTGCAGCCCTACAATGTTTTATGACATTCATTCAGAGTTAGCTTCGAATTGAAACGGCGTTTCAATCCAAAGAGGAGTTAAACGAGGTTGTGCCTGTGTGACATATTGTTTTATTGGAAATTGAGCCTTTTGTTGAATAAACCCAGAACTGATTGCTGTGGTTTGGTCTCTCTGTCTGTCTCTGCAGGGAGAACATGAATGGCCTCTTCACGTGGCTCGTCTTCATCACAGCTCGTATCACTTTCGCTCCACAGTGGCTGTAAGAAACAGGTTTTTCTCTCTCCCGTCTTCTCCTGCTATAAAGAAGGGTTATGGCATACCACACCCATATTTATTATTTTCTAATTAGTAACAAATCTCATGTGCAGACTCAAACCAGCAGCGAACGTATCTGCTAACAGGTGTGTGTGTGTGTGTGTGTGTGAATCACAGCCTGATGGATCTTCTTCCTCCATCGTTGTCCAGAAACTATTAAAACACATCAGTGAGCCGCTCTGTTGCACTGGGTGACATGTTCCTTCATCACCACGAACACACACACACTGTAGTTTATTCTGACTCACACACACACACCGTCCTGCTGCCCCAAACACTCACTGCAGCACCACATGTGGATTCATCCGCCGCTGGAAATAGTCCCCAACAGATGCACCGTTTCCTCCTGTTTGTCTGATAAAAACTACAGCGAGCAGCTGTTTGAGGAAACTACTGAGCCTTTTTAAACAGGAAACTATAGATCTGTGAGGTGTTTTTAAAGATTTACGTCTTCAGCAGGAACCAATGGGCTCGGAGCTGAGAGCCGCAGACAGGAAGTCAGAGAGTACTGAGAGACGGACTAATATGTTGTTGGTTTGGGTCTTTTCACAGGATTTGTTGACAATAAGAAAAATATAAAATAACACTAGCTTTATACTTTAAACTTAAACCGTCCAGTTTGCTGGGCCACTCAAATTGTTTAAAATTGCTCTTAACATATGATTAGCTAGTGAAGACAAGCTGTCAGAGTTTGTAAGCTGCATTTGGAAACAAATCTACTTTTTCTACTTTAATCTACTGCAGATTGTTCACTTTTACTGAATAGGTCTACAGACACACAACTGTCTTTATTTTGTAGTATTTACTATATTAATATTAGTAATGTAAGTGCTTACATGTCTCTCTCCTCAGGGTCAAGCAGACTGCAGTACTGACCATCACTACGCAGAGGCGCTCTTCACTGACTACTATTTCCACTTCTACAGACGCTGCACACACTCATAGACACACATTTAAAGACAAATAACAAAAATGTATTAAATGCAAATATATTAAATATTTGCCACACAAAGATGCCAATCAGAGTAAAAGAAGTAGACTGCTTTTATGTTTTTTGTTTGTTTTTTTAAAGCTGCAAATGCATTTTTATTGTTATATAAGTCACTTTTACTGATAGATTGTACATCGTAATTGCAAAAATGCAAATGGAAGTTCCTCAGATCAGATACACAATATCTCCTTTTATGTTCTTCTATTTACTGTCTTTTATTCTCGTGTATTTCCTGCTTTGTGAGGAAGTGTTCAGCTTGTAGAGACGCAGACCAACAAAGATTGAACCGATGGAAAAGATGAGCCCACAATTCAGCTCACATAATTCACTTCGTTAACATCCAGCCCTCAAATAATTTACTTTTAATCGAATATCAGTGGTCAGACATGCAATTTACTATGACACTGATGTACAGAAATCATTTAATGAAATTCAGACATTATTTTTCAGGAATTTTCGTGGGTGTCGCAAGATAAATCTGGTTGGGGTGGGGGGGTAAGGTGATATCAAGATAGGAAAGAAGAAGGAAAAAAACATTTCTGCTATGCAAATTATGTTTATTTTTCTGGCTTTTCTCAAATATTTGCTTTTTTCTTGTGAAATACTGTAGTTTTACCTTTTTAGGCCTGTAAAAACTGAAAATGAAATATCAGGGTTTGGTTGAACAGTTCATGAGTCATAAGGTAGACCTTTTGCAACCTGTGACGAGGCGTTGCTCGGCTATAAAGGGTCAAAAGCCAGAAAGGTTGTGAACCAATGCCTTAGAGCATACTTTAACTTAACTAATACGTTTGAAACGTGACTAGAATTAAGTAGTTTGCTGTTTTGGTTGGTCTTAGTTTTTAGATGTTATGATAAAGTTTATTATGATAAAGTGTATTTGCAGTAAAATACTGCTCTCATGAACAGGAATACACCTGTGTGGAAGAAACTTTGGGATTAGTTTCAAAATTCCAAGAAAAAGGTTAGATTTTAGAGAATTACAAGACTTCTCAGAATTAAGTCTGAAATTTGATCTCAGAAATTTGGTGTTCACACTCCAACTGGTGTCCTTTATTTCTAATTTAGTTTTAAACAACAAAACTCTCTGTGTTTTTCTAAATTCTGAAATTGAAAAAAACATGTCCTTTAGTCTGAGAAAACAAGAGAGGTGTGTAACTAGTCTGACTGAAAAGTTACTCATTAAAAAAAGTCAGTCGTTTCTGAGTGTGAATCTGTTCAAATTCATCTTTTCTATGAGCTAAACTGAACATGACTGACACCTGACGGCTCTGTTAAATGAAAAATAATAAACAGTGAGGTAGAAAAAGTTGAATAAAGTAGTTTAAAAATCGCATTGCATCTGTTTTGACCTAAAATATTTACATTTTGACATTTTTACAGTGTGAGGATCCGGGGGAGGGGGGGTTCATAATGGAAGGCCAACATGTCGTCAGTTAACCTTATGGAGACTTTCATTGATAAAATTAATTCCCGAGCCTCTTTCTGTACTTGATCTTAACGTAAATCTAATTCTAACCTTAACCCTGGAGTCTTAACCCCAAAGTAAACACTCAAAACTTGTGAGGACAGACGTTTTGGTCCCCAGAATGCAGGTGAGTCCCCACAGTGCTGTGGTATGTCCGGTTGGGCTCACCACACTGTAAAAAAAAAAAGGTGAATATTATGTATATTTGGGTTTTATTGTACCTGTGTTTACTCTTTAGAATATGGGCAGTGGTGGAGGAAGTATTCAGATCCTTTACTTAAGTACTAACACCAGACCGTAAAAATACTCTGTTACGAGTAAAAATCCTGCATTGAAAATGTTACTTACTAAAAGTATGTAAGTATAATCAGGAAAATGTACTGAAAGTCAGTTTAAAACATTATTAAACATTACAATGGATCTTTTGCTGAAACATGATGCTGCAGTTAACTTCCTGGTTGAATGCTTTCTGATTGGACACATTACTAAAGGCTTTACTAGCTAAGACATCTCTTACGTTTGCAACCCAATTTCACTCTCTAGTTTGAACAGTGGTGGCATGTAACTAAGTACATTTACTCAACTAATGTACAAATTCAAGGTACTTGTACTTTACTTGAGTATTTCCATTATATACACCTTACTACTTCTACTCCGCTACATCTCAGAGGGAAATATTGGACTTTTTACTTCACTACATTTGTCTGACGGCTTCAGTTACTTTACAGACCACAGTTCTTCATCCCCTTCCTGTCCGGTGAAAACCTCGTATCTCCAGGTGTTTGTGACGAGCTGAAGGATGAAGAGTTTCCTTCATGTGCTGAGGAAACTCTCCTCCTCCTGAAGCTGAATAAACTCTTTAACCCCCCCTCGGATCAGCTGGGAAACGCATCGTCACAGAGCTGAAAACAGGCTGTTTCTCTGAGCTCAGGGAGACTTTTTAGAGATACGTGGTTCTCACAGGACAGCGACGCTGCAAACACGTGATGATCTTATAGACCATGATGCATTGCTGCAGGTTAAACTACCCAACAGTATATAAAGCAGGTAAAATGAGCTCGACCTTAAACATCTGCAGCAGTAAAATGCAACACACACATGAATGCAGCAGGAATATGAATCCAGAAACAT